>NC_142931.1:23823060-23825560 GCF_046866305.1 Octopus bimaculoides | reverse complement strand
TTGTTTTAAATCTCTGAGCGAGAGATATACAGTAACAGTACCGGATAGTAATGTTTATATGCCAACAGAAAGTGGCAGTCCTATAAAGGACGATGTTACTGTTGTTTTAGCCCCAGGAAACCATCTTTTCCAGCTGGCAATCGGCACACAGCTTGTGTCTGTATAGCCTTTGCAAGATTTAAAACAAGTTGTTTTTCTCTATATGAGATTAATGACTGTGTATCGCTTAAAAAATATATAGTATTTGCAAGTGGAGAGAGCTTTCGTCACTAGCTTGTGGTTGTCTCACACTGAGGACGGATAACATCCCGAAACCTAGGTCTGAGAGTATCACGCATGGCTAGAGATAGGAGCGATGACCTTCCTTGCAAATGCTATATGGACACACACTGTGTGTTGATATCCAGCTGGAAAAGATATTATCACACAGTAACATCGTCCTTTATACGACTGCCACATTATGTTGGCAATATAAACGTTGCTATATATATATATATATATATATATATATATATATATGTGTGTGTGTGTGTGTGTGTGTGTGTGTGTGTGTGTGTATGCACATTAATGTAAAGATAATTGTATGTATGTGTGTGTGCACGAGTAGGTGAACAAATGAAAGAGTGTAGTATTTAACACAAGCTGTTGGAATTACATGTGTTTAATGATAGTTCGATTTAGCTCCACATTACTCTATCTCTGAATATCTGCTTTAGTGGACGTATTGCGAACCCACGAAACTTTATGTAATATGGATCTGAATGAACTGAGTCAAACTATCAAACCGTTATACCTTTTAGTATGTGTATATGGGTAAATGTAGTGCGTCTGTGTGTTTGTGTATACCGATCTCAATCGATGTGTGGCGTCGCGCCCTTTTACGCTGAAAAGATAACTTAACCATTCGATCAATTGAAATCGATAAAATATATAGCAAAGAGCTATAACTACTAGTTATGATACGATCGACTAAATAACCTTGAAGCCATAGTTCAATGACAAACTACTGCCAAGATTAAAGTTTTATAAAAATATGATTTTATAAGTCCGAGGAAAACACATAGTGAGTCGAAGCGCACTCACACACACTCATACAGTCACACATACACACACTCACACATACACACACTCACACACTCACATACACACACAGACACACACGCTCACACGAACACACTCTCAAACGCACAAATACATTCATGCACTAACACGCACTCACACACAAACGCAGTCACACACACTCACACATACACACAGAGACTCACACAGACTCCCACACACACTCACACAAACACACTCACACACATACACTAACACACACACTCACATAGTCACACGCACACTAACACACACACACAAACACACACAAACACACTCACACACACTCACACACACACTCACACACACAAACAGTCACACACACTCACACACACACATACACAAACACACACACACACACACACACACACACACACACACAAATATACCCCCCCCCCCCCCCACACGCATACAGAGGCTCGCATACATATTTGATCCTTTTTCTGGCCTGGATGCTCAGGTTTATGGTATGATGGATTATAGGAAAGTGGGATGCAGAAACCTTTTCTGAAAAGTATCACAAAGCGAGCGACCGAGTGTCATAGTTTCAAACTAGTCGTAAAGACTAGTATTCTTCCTCAAGACCAGAAAATACTTAAATACAATGACTGCTAACTCTGGAATAATCTTAGGTGAAACATACTGCAGTTTACTATTTCCATTCTTGAGAATGTGCATATATATATGTACACACACACACACACATAATCTCCTGTTGTTTTAAAAAGTATCTTGATGTAGAGAGAAGAGTAAACACATTTAATATATTAGACTAGACTAGCTCAATAAACTGCTATAGATTGTTTTTAAAAAAAACCGGAAACCACTAAAAACGTCTGCTTTTCATACAATGACAATGATTAGTGAGGAGAATAGTATGCTTTTTAGAAAATAAGGTGATAAAACACATCCGTTTATCCATCCATTTGTCTATCCATCGATCAAGTCAAATATCCACCAATCTATAAATATATCTATCTTTTTAATATTCAGAATTGCTATGAATTTTATCAACGACAGTTCTGTAATGAATAATTCCTGACACACCAATGACATTAACCATTGTATCTGCTGTTACTAATATTTTCATAAATTTCGTCCGGAAATGCATAACCACGTTATGAATATTGTTATTTTACGTGAATGTTGTACATATTACACACACACACATACACACACACATATATATATATATACACCCACACGTAATATCATGCAACGTCCTAACTTTATACAATTATTATTATAAAATATGATATACTATATTATGCAAAATTTAATATCTCTCACCGTTTGTCTGTCTATCTAATTACATGTGAGTCCATCCGTTTGTTTGTCTGTCTACCCATTTACCCCCATTTTTCTTCTTTCGCTCTTTGACTATAATATCTGGACGACTTTC
>NC_142931.1:23813065-23818065 GCF_046866305.1 Octopus bimaculoides | reverse complement strand
GAAGCTGGTACTTCCGAAAGTGAGCGTTTTCAGAGCTGGACTCGTTGAGAATTCTCTCACGTACTCAAGATCATTGCTTCTTACCAGTGTATACACTACTACTGTTGTTTTCACCAACAGCCTGTCATTCACGAAATCCATTTTCTTTTCAGTCAGCATATTGTTTATATTTTCTTTCTTCATTTTGATCAATAGATCCACTAGGTCTTCGTTACTCCTAATGGAAGAACTTGGAATTTGATGTAGTCTCTGGGAACAGGGAATCCTCTTCGTGAGACTTGCTTTCCGTTTAGGTTTGCATTGTCTTCTGGGTTTTCTTTCTCCTAGTATTTGTCTCTGACACTTTTCCACTTCTGATCACTTTTATTTTCCCCTCGTGGTGACTGACGGCTCCTGGCATGTTCTGCTTTCCTCGGATCCGTCAGTACTTTGGAGACAACAGTTTCGGAGATTTGTTGTTACTGCTTCTGCTGTTGTCTACTGCCTTCTTATTAAAGCTGCTCCAGGTAAAAAGTCTTTATGGGATTTCACTTCCTCCACAGTGAGATACAGCTCCGATTAACTCTCTAGTCTTTGAAGGTCATTAAAACGTGTTCACCTATACAGACTCCATCCGATCACGCGTGTGAACTCTTAGTCCAGTACCTACTGCAACAGTGACGAAAATTTAAGACTCAACATTGCGCCAATACCTTTGATCTTGATCCTTGTGATACATCTTCCTATATAATGTGACATCAAATTGTGGACAAATATGAGAAGCACCGACTTTGTCACTTCATGAAGCTGTAGATCTCAAAGACAAGGTTTACATCTCCATGGTGCCTGGTCCGGTCGATGGAGCAAATACCGAACCATCAAGAAAATTAGTCAAGTCAAATGCTCTTCCAGAAGATCCAGTAATGAGAGTTAATTAAAAGCAATAATTTAGAAGAAATAACATAAAATGTAAAAGGAAGACGGTTCCTGTATCCCTGCTCACCCCATCCAAAATTTTCAAAAGCAAAAAAATAAATAAATCATGGTAAACTCCCACTTTTGGCAGAGCGAGCCGCGCGTGCGCAGTCACGCACAAACAAACACACCATGACTATTACAATAATAATAAATGACAATAATCATTTATGGTAACATGAAGCAACAAATACGTTGCAGAAAGAGACTATAATTGAGTGAATCGATTGCAATATATTACCGGTATTCGTTTATTCGATTAAGGAGAAACGAAAAAGCAAAAAAAAAAAAAGCAAACAACCATAATTTGAATATAGGACATAAAGGCACGTAAATTAATACTGTTCGGAGGTCTGCCGACTCTACTAGTACGCTACTATTGTGATAACAAATATCAGATATTAATATGGAGATGAAATTTCAGTTACTTCTAGAGGAGAGAGAGAGAGAGAAAGAGAGAACGATATTATACTGTAAATATTAATGCCGTACTAACAATTATCAAAAATAGCTGACCAAGAACAGCGTTCTCTTGGTAGTTATAATGTTTCATAAATCAACACAGCCGTCTACGCATGGATTTACATTTAATTAGTATATCAGATAACACTCCTCCCGTATATTTCACAGTAGGATTCATAGTTCTCAATTAACTACTAATAAAAAGCAGAGCAAACAAAGAGTAACAACCGCAAACCAACCTTACAGGCAGCTAAAGCTATATATCTAGATTATTTAGTAATATATTAACCGAGATAATGAAAAAATGCACACACACATACACATAGTACTTACGTACATACATTATCTTCCTATGAGGCATGATATCATGGCAAAAGCATTATACGCTACAAAACAATCTACAGAATGAATAACTCTGAGGTTAAAAATAAAATCTTACAGTGATGTGGAGGGCATGATTACTCATAATATCGAAGAATACTGGTAGAATGTTCCTCTTAAGACCTAAGCAAAATGTATTGTGGGTCTGACATAATGTGGGACAGGAAAGAGATTGTGCTCAGTTGTGGAAATCAGCAGCTCAGCAGATGTTAACATAATGTTAACGATATTAGAAGAGAAAGGCAAACATCTATGCTGAACTGATGAGAAATCTGCAGTTACACTTGAACTGTAACTTTAGATTTATACCTGTAATTATTGGGGAACTTACGCATGGAACTGTCTCAGCATTAATCAGGAGAATCTGGGCTTTACAAAACCAGAAAAAAAAGGCATTTATTTTAAAAAGAAATTATAATCAAAAGCCGTTCATGGAGTTATGGAACTACGTAAAGTGTTCTATAAAATTTCAGCTCGTAATAAGTACTTATACATACGTAAAAACATGTAAGCAAAAAAACATAAAATCTACATGCAATAACTTGCTTATAACCCATTGGATTCAATGACGGCCATTTTTTTTCTTTTTACCAATCTTCAATTGTAGATCTCTTTGATGACTATAATTCATAAAGAGTAATGGTGACAAATGCAGCCTCGTGATTGACCGGAGAACCTTAAAAGCCATATAAGTCATTGTACATATGTGCATGTGTGCAAGCATGCATTTCATTGTAGCTAGGATGTGGCCTGTGCTACACTTTCTGCGCGCCCTCCTTAGCGAGGAAGCGACAGAAAGTGATTGTATTTTTATTGTTGCAGGCCTAAATGATACCCCGATTATCGCGACAAATATGACCATCATTGAGATGAGAGATCTATCATTCACACCGCAGAAGATGCCTTTGCAACGAAGTGTTACACTGACGTTAGGAGTGCGCATATTAGAACATTATTATATTTGCTGTGAAAGAAAGAGATCTAGTGACCAGGGTGAGCCAAGACAATTGGTTCTTCCTCCCAGCTTCCAAGACCAATTTTAATTTCATCCTCCCATCTGCAAATGAAATGCATACTGCATACACACATATCTGTACTGTTACATACATACACATGCATGCATACATACATACATACATACATACATGTCTAGATATGTAACTATATGCATGAGAATACACACATAAAACATACAAATCTGCACATACATGCATGCATACATACATACATACATACATACATACATGCAGATAGACTCGAAAACAACATCAAGATATGTGGTGATATATATATCTCTTTATTTCTTTCACTCTACGCCGCTTCCCTCTGTCAGTCATTTTCCTTTCTCATATCACATACACACCACCTCTCAACATCGCTCACTCTATCGGCATTCATGTCTGTCTGTCTCTCTGCCTCTCCCTCATGTATGACTTCGTATCTATCTATCTATCTATGTATCTATCTATCTATCTATCACTCCTATTCTCATTTCTGTTACCCTATCCTTATCTCATCCTTTATTTCATTCCCTCCCACTCTTTATGTCTAACTATTTCTTTCACTCACACTCTTTCGCTTTCTCTAATGCTATGTCTCTATTTCTTTCTATCACTACTCCCCCCTCTCTCTCTACATGTATATATACCCAATAATACACACATACATCAATACAAAACTCTTCGCGCCACACCTCACATATACACATTCCACGCTCTCAATTTTCCCATTTCTCTTTGCGTTTCTCATTCCTTGAGAAAATCTCTTTTCAAGTCAACCGTATTATTTTGCTGCTGTCATCACAAACTAATTAATTTCTTCATTACTTAACAGCTCATCGACAAAATCTCTAAAACGCCAATATTCCCTACTCACCATGAAATGAAACCAATGTTGCTGAAACCAATGTTGGAACATGTATATAGTCGCTAGATCTGCTAGAGATAGCAGCCAAAATTCATCTACATTTTACACCCTACAGCTTTGAAAAAAGCAGCTCAGACTGAATAATGTAGTCCAAGGTACATAATGCTTGAAAAAATAACTGGACGCGTTGTTGGAATATTTCTGATTAAATTTGCTTGGTCGGAGAAATTTCAGATTGCTCTCATTTCAAGTTATTTCCCGATAGCTTCAAATTGATTTAAGATTATCTCCTTAAAATATTCATTTATTTATCGCATTTTAACCCTGCAGCAGCATCGGTAGTAGTAGTAGTGGTAGTAGCTGCAGTAGTAGTAATAGTAGGAGTAGTAGCAGCAGTTGTGGTGGTGATGCTGAAAATGGTGGTGGTGGTGGTGGTGGTAGTAGTAGTACTTAATAAATGTGATGGTGATGACTGAAGTAATAGTAGTAGTTGTAGTAGGTGAGAAAATGCATATAAAAGCAGGTTCAGGCTACCTTCGTGTGGTGATGGAGTGCAGTGTGTAATGTGAACTTAATTTCAGACTAACACGAGGAACCTTGAAATGAAAGCCGTTTTGTAGTCCTTACATCGGAACTAAGGAACAACATTCATCACAAGAAACACCCTGAAGTCTACATTCGGTCCTCAATCAACCAATTGCTCTCACCATTACCCTTCACTTTTTGATCTTCGAGCAAATAAAGGGAGCCACTTTAAAAGACCCCCCCCCCAGAAATGTTGGATAATGTGATCATGAGTTCCCTGGACAGAGAAAAATACGAGTGGTCACGGATGAGGTACTTTAGATATTGTTTCCTGTAAGACACAACAACAACGCCTGCTCTTTGGTTTCGTCTAACTTTCTGTTCAATTTTATTTTGGTAATTGCTATGTGTAGATTATATGAAGGCGCGTGGCTCTGGTTAGAGCGTCGGGCTCACAATCATGAGGTAGTGAGATCGATTCCTGGACTGGGCTGTATATTGTGTTCTTGAGCGAGAGACTTTATTTTCACGTTACTCTAGTTCACTCAGCTGCAGAAATAATTCACTATGCCATTGGTGCCAAGCTGTATCGGCCTTTGCCTTACCCTTGGATAACATCAGTGGTGTGGAGAGGGGAGGTTGATATGCATGGGTGACTGCTGGTCTTCCATAAACAACCCTGCTCGGATTTGTGCCTCGGAGGGGAACTTTCTAGGTGCAATCTCATAGCCATTACCCTTTACCCTTAATGTGCAGAGTAACTGTTGTAGACACGGGCCAGTAGTTAACATTAACTGCTGCTATGTAATAGT
>NC_142931.1:23803065-23810565 GCF_046866305.1 Octopus bimaculoides | reverse complement strand
ATTGATCAGGCATTTCAAAACGTTTCTAAACGTTTCAACACTACTCCTCCTCCACCACCACCACCATCACCACCACCACCACCACCACCAACTCCTCCTCCTCCTCCTCCTCCCACCGTCCACACTTACCCACACAGCCATCAATGGATCTTGCACGCTTTTCTTTGTTTATATTTTCTGTCTTTATCGTCTGCCAACGCCCCTCTCTCTTCCTCTCTGTCTCTCTCCATGTCTCTCTCTATCTCGATCTCTCCCTCCTTCCATCTTTCCCCCGTCTCTCTCTCTCTGTGTCTCCCTCGCTCCACCTTTCCAGCTCTCTTTCTCTACCTCTCTCTGTATCTCTACCTCTCTCCGTATCTCTCTATTACTATCTACCTATCCTCTACCAACCACCAATAACCAATCGCCTTCCACCTTTCATTCTCAACCAGCATTCGCAACAATCCCATCACTAGCAACAACACTTATCCTTCCCCTGCCTATTATTTTGCTTTCCGACCTCTTTATTATCTCTCTTTCAAGAAATGAGTTTTTTTAAAAAAGTTTTCGCTTAATGATTTTCTCCATCAATGTATTTCTTGAAATTTTATTACTTATTTCAGTGATTATACTGCAGTTATACTGGGGCACCACCTTGAAGAATTTTAGACGAACAAATCAACCCAAGACTTGTTTGTTTTTTGTTCTTTACAATCGGAATTCTCTTTGGCCGAACCGCTACGTAAACAAACTACATAAAACACTACGTAAACACACACACACACACACACACACACACACACACACACACACACGCACACGCACACACACACACGTAATATGGGTTTCCACTCAGTTTCCGTTTACCAGATGCACTGACAAGGCATAAATCGGTCTGGGGCTGTAATAGAACTCACTTGTCCAAAGCGTAGGATCGAACTCAAAACCTCGTGGTTGCAAAGTGAATTTCTTAACCACACACCCATGCCTGTACACAAACACATACACACGCACACACACACACACACATACACCCACACACACAGAGATTTACACATGTGTACGACGGGTTTCTTTCAGTTTCTATATATCAAATCCACTCACAAGGCTTTAGTTGACCTGGGGCTATTGTTGAAGAGACTTGCCCAAGATGCTACGCAATGGGACTGAACCCAGAACTATGTGGTTGGTAAGCAAACTTCTTACTATACAACCACACACACACACACACACACACACACACACACACACACACACACACACACACACACACACACACACACGTTTCTTAGAGTAGCGGAGTTTTCCTCTGATAGTCGTAGTGTCTAGTGACATTATTTCGCGTCCTGTGTTCTGGACGGGAAATGATGAAATTAGAAACTGCAAGTGTTATCTTAACGTTTTGTCTTTCTGGGGCTTATGAAATAAGCGTCAGTGGTCGATAGAATAAACAGTTGTCTCCCTTTCGAGTGAAAGTACCGTCTTTGAGGCTTTGTGTCTCTTGTATATAGAGAGATGATTGAATTGACTGTACTTCTAAACTTGTGACCTTGTGCCCTAATATGAAAATCAATAATGGAAGGGATGAAACATTTAAAGAGAAGAAAGGAAAGGAACCAATACATCATTGGAACAAACAAGAAAAAAATTAAATTATTACAAAGCGGTAACCCCCCCCCCCCCCGGCAAAAACAACAAAAGCTCTCACCTAACTCCGACAAAGAGCAAACAGAAATTAAATACCAAAGAAAAAATATAATTGCACGAAATAAAGAAATAAATAATATAAATAAGAATTAAGTTGAATGAAGTATTTGTGTAATTAGGAAAAAAATTAAATAACATCTCAGAAATATGATGAAAAAATAATTTAAAAGATTTTGAAGGAAAAAAAATAATGATTTCATTTATTGGCAGAAGACCAAGGCATTTACTAGGCATGCAGTATAGTTGTATTGAAATGGACCTCAGTGGATATCTGGTCGAAATAAAAAAGAAAAGGAAAATGTTTTCCGTCAGTTTCGACGATCAGAAATCAGTTATTCTTTTATTATTTTACTTGTTTCAGTTATTTTGATTGCGGCCATGCTGGAGTACCACCTTAAGTGAAAGCAGCGTCAGCTGAATTACCTGTTCAATGAACTAGCGTGTTAGCGGCTGAATACTCCATAGACACGTGTATCACTCAACGTAATTCTCCGGCAGAATCAGTATGACACAGTGTATGTGTGTGAGAAAGTTCTCTCTTTGAATTCCAAGCGGAATCTAATCAACGGGTTTCCGTCTACTTAATTTCATTCATTGCACTGAGCCGAAGCGAGACTAAAAGACCCTTGTCCAAGATGCTACGTAGTGAGAACGAATCCGGGCCGGGACCTTGTGATTGCGAAGCGAGCTTTTTAACTATTCCAGCCATTCTACTTCTACAGATTTCTGGTAATAGTACACGCTAGTGACAGATTATACGTCCACTGGATTTGTACCAACCTCAATACGTTACTCATATTTATGTTACCAATTTCGAAGGATAAACAAAGTGGATCTCCGAGAGAGATCTGAATTCCGACTTTAGAGAGATGGAATTAAATACTGAAAGTCATCTAGTTAATTTAGTCAGATACTCTACAGTATCTCCCAACCAAGCACACACTTCAGAGGGAAATAATCTTTTCTCATATTCACACATTATATAGAAGGATACAACTGATTCAGCCAATTCCCAATCGTTCTCTGCATAATTCTGGTAAAAAGAAAAAATGCCTCAGAATCTGAGAAAGTTGGGTAGCAGTATGCGTCGGTAAACATTACACAATGAAGCTCATGATTAAATAACTTTGTATGATGTAGGCATGAGATGAATCTGTAGTTTCAGGATTGATACTTCATGTAGGAGAGAAATAAATTTTCAATTGAAATTTTTTCAGCATATTACTTATGGGAACTTATTTCATCAACCTTGGAAGGATGAAAAAGCGAATTGAACCTCGGTGGGATTTGCACTACTGGAATAAGGGACATAATTTACTGCAAGGCAAGCAAGTATAATCCACCACTTCACAGATTACTGTCAACTCCATGATCTTTTTATGTTAAAGCAATAAACGTTGAGACGTAGATAAAAATAACATTTTCTTCCATTGTTACAAGTAGTATTTTCTTAATTTCCGCTATAATTTACTTATCTAGACACACTCCTGTTGCTATTATTTTAAATTCATTTAACAATATTTTATACGTGACTGCCAAAAAAGAATATGCCGAAGTAACATATGACACCATGCTAATAACACGCTCTCGGATAGGCCCACACCAACGTAATGAAAAATACAACGTGCAACGAATGACCCACCATCATAGAAAAGAAGAAAAAAATCCTATCCACAACACATATAAATACTCCCAGATTCTTCATTGTTGTCTCCATCACTACAAATAACAAGAATAATTTTTAAAATTGCACACTTTAAATTTCGGACTTTCGACCAAGAATGAAATTAGTAGTAGTTACATACCTCTCTCTCTCTCTCTCTTGCACGCTCTCCATCCACCCCATATATATATATATATATATATATATAAGTCAGTAAATAGTGGGGTTGTGTTAACCGCACGTGGAGAAATAATAGGAAAATGAAAAAAAGCCAGAATGCTGAACTGGGAGCATAATTTAATAAAGATTTTTTCTAACCGGTTTTCATTGCGATGAAGCAAATTATCAAGAAGAAGGAGAATGAAAATGTTTTTTTACAAAGAAGTACAAAAAAGTACAAATATTATTTTCTTCATTTTGTACTTTTTTGAAAACCGGTTAGAAAAAATCTTTATTAAATTATGCTCCCAGTTCAGCATTCTGGCTTTTTTTCATTTTCCTATATATATATATATATATATATATATATATATATATATTAATGTGAGTTTAGAGAGATATATTAGCCGGGCGGATACCGTGGCGTGGTAGCTCCCAGTTATGTTCTAGGACACGGTTAACCCATGGATCAATATTTTCTGTCTATGACTACTAGGTGTATATAAGCAAATCTAGGACAACAAAAATCAGTAGGATGAACACAGTGAATATATTAGATCGACACTCAGTGAAAGTTTTAGATGGGAAAATATGAGTAGAAATGACGCTACAAGCATGGTACTTAGTCGGATAGACGTAAAGGTCCAGGGAAGTGGAAAAGAAAGAGATAGTCCAGAGAAAAGCAAGTGTGTCATTACATGGTCAATGTGTATGTATGTATGCATTTATTTTCGTCTGTCCGTGTGTGTGTGTGTGTGTTGTAGTAAAACAGAGTATGAGGTCAACAAATAGGTATTTTACCAATCCTGACAAAAACGGAAAGCAAGGCGATTTCACTAAATGTAGAGCGTTTCTAAGTTCGGAACTGCAATTTATACAACGTCCACATTCAAGAGGAACTGTTACCAACAAAAATCAGAGGCTCTACTACAAGGTCACTAGAACTACTAGTAATAAAAGTAAAATTTCTCTTAAATCATACCGATAGTCTTCAAGAAAGGAAGGATACATTGGATAATGTACTTCGTGATATACGGAAAGACGAGATGTTCCCAAGTTGAAGCTTTTACTCAGAGGTGGTGTCGAATCGACCTCGTTTAAGCAACGACAACAAGGGAAATGAAAAGCGGCAAGAACTAAAGTAAATTACAAAAACAACTACACATAATGATACAATGTGCAAATACTCTGTACATATCCAACCCTAGCACCACCACTATTACCAACCACAAACACCAACACTACCTTATTAATATCATCGTAAATATAATAACTAAAACAACAATAATGTTGCTGTAAACGTCAGCAATAATTGTGGTGACATCAATAACTGTGTGTTATGAAATGAAACAGCACCTGCGCTTCGTACAATGCTTTTGTATCTCACTGATAGGTCTCATGACAACGACGACGACAGCCACCACCATCATCATCATCATCATCATCATCATCAGCAACAGCAGCAGCAGCAGCAGCACCATCATCGCCATCGCCATCACGACAGCAACAACAGCAAGAGGCATAATACTCACGGCGATGACGACGACGACGACGACGACCACCACCACCACCACCACCACTACCACCATCCACTACTACTACAACCACAACAGCCAAAATATCCACAATGATGACCCCCCCCCATCTCCACCACGACTTCAACGACAACAGTAACAACATCAACAACAACAACAACAACAACAAAACCAGTTGCAGAAGCAGTAAGGTTAAATGTGAATAAATAATTATAGAATTATAAATCTGAGATGCTTTGTTTCCGTTTGTAAAGGCTGTTTCTTTGTTGGGTGCTCTTCGAGTTCTCCCTTATATTTCTTACATTTTATAATTTCACTTTTATTTTTCATACAATTTTCTCTACTAGATTTGCCACGTCTTTTATATTTACATTTGCCTTTATATTTTCACATTTAGCCTCTTCTCAGTGGTTTATTCATTCCTTGCCGACCCAGGAATGCATTTCACAAAACAGCTGCTGCACGGCAGCCATTTTATAGAGTTAGTTTTATATGTTAGCATCGGACATCCTTCTTTTCATACCCCACTCACTCACTTCATCTCTGTCTCTCTCTCTCTCTCTCCCCCCATCTATCTATCTATCTATCTATCTATCTATCTATCTATCTATCTATCTATCTATCTATCTATCTATCTATCTGTCTGTCTGTCTGTCTATTGTAGGAGTGGAAGTGTGTCTAGATTAGAGGTTAGGGTGTTACACTCATGATCGTAAGATTGTGGTTTCGATTCCTAGACCGGGCGATACGTGGTGTTCCTGATCAAAATACTTCCTTTTATGTTGCTCCAGTCTACTGAGCTGGCAAAAATAAATAACCCTGCGACGGACCGGCGTCATCTCTGGCGGCAGGGGAAACCGGCCTTATGAGCCTATAGATCGGTAAGGACCTTTGATCCTTCTTTTTCCGATCCATTGTAGGAATATATATTCTCATGAACGAACATATGGCCATGGAAGCATCGAAAGCTCTGTTGTTAAGAACCTGCCCTCATAATCATATCATTTTTGCGTTCTACCTAAACCTTGTGAGGGAAACTGGGCTGATGGAAACTGTACGGAATCCCATTGGACCACACATAGTTTTGTTCGGGAGAATTAGTCTATCGCCCGGTTTAAAGCTACCACATGACCCACAGATAATCTATTGTAATTATTCAGACCAGGTTTCTGGCCCCACAGTTCAATATTTCTTATAGCACTACACAAATTGTCCTTTCCTCACCCACACCACTCACCCAATTACATTTAAAGATCTACAGAGATATATTAACTCACAATTACAAGCCAATGCAGAAACTTTGAATTTAACAGTACTGTTACAGTCTACAATGGTAAATCGTTGTTTAAGACTAGATCTGCTCTGGTCCAGTAGACATCTGATTAACGCCGGTGTTCCAGTTGACTATTTTGTCTGATTTTCAAACAGTTTAATTTATGTCATTATTCACTGTTCTGTTTTTTTTTTGTCTCTATTTATGGCATTATTCACTGTTCTGTTTTTTTTTTGTCTGTAATATCTATTCACAGCTTTGTCGACTAGACCACACCTGACACACATCTAAATATACAAGTCCAGTGAACTTTAATCTAAAGTATTCTATGTTCTTTCTTTGCATAAAAGGTGAACCAAGAATCATTCCATCTATTAAAAATATTTGTTAAATCTTCCTCAAACCACACTCCATTGTCTTAAAAACGGAAAGGACATATTAAATGATTTTAGTCTTTAATACACCTAAAATGATAGGATACATAAAGTTGTAAAGCCTTTGAACATAAGTCTACTCGATCATTGTTGATGTGGTGCTAAACAGCAATTACAATACATAAAGGATTCAGGGAAGATGTTAGAAGGTCAACTGATCCTCATAAAACACAAAATTATTACCGAAACTAACGACACGATATGTTTCAGGTAAGCATGCCTTACAAGATGTTTGTTGCTGGATGTCATAATACTTTGCATAGTAAACATTGTCATAAAGTTTTACTACATTTATTCATACCACACAGCCGAAATTATAAAATCAAACGTCATTTGACGGACATTAATATCACCTTTTTTATCGTTTTGTTAGGAAAGAAAGCAGTGCTCATGACACTTTATAGGGTTTTCAAGAACGGTAGGAGGGAAGGAGAAAGATATCCGCAAACCTAAGATAAGACCCGAAAGCTTGCAACAAAAAGGACTCCACTAAAAGTACCCAATGTGCCAGAGATTCGCGGTGTCAAACCGAGTGACGGAGGATTAAATCGACCGCAGAAAAAAGGCTATAACAGGATTTTAACAAAGAGTTTCTTTGAATTCTTTGCGAAACAAATTCCGCAATGCATCTGGTCCGGCGTTCTTGCAGCTGCACCAATCCACCGTCCTGGATGGAAACTCTTTTTTATCGATCACGAAAGGATGGAAGGCAAAGTTAATCTCAGAAATACTGACTTGAACTAACCTAAA
>NC_142931.1:23791033-23793533 GCF_046866305.1 Octopus bimaculoides | reverse complement strand
TACTTTTCTGAAGCTAATAGATTTCATGTGTATATAAACGTTTGGCTGATTATTTCTCCAAGATTGGTCAAGTGATGTGGGCACCCCTGATGAGACCGCAATAAGTGGCAAAAATTGATTGTTTTAATTTACTAAGAAATAAATTTGATATGTTTCTATGCCTACTTTTTAGGCTAACGTGTATCTTAAAATGATAGTTTTTTTTAAACCTAGATTTAGCTTATCTTTATAGACTCCATCATTGGATATTAAATTTCGCCAAGTGAGAGCTCTAATAAATCGACCATAGTAGAGTATAGTTAGATGTTTGGGAAAGATCGTGTATGTCTGGCTAATGTAGTAATTGTTATGTAAATTCTTCTTATATTTTTTTAATTTGGCTTCTGTTATATTTAATTACTTAGTAAGTTAGATTGGGTTATTTATACCGAACGTCAAGGTTAGTTGGTGTTACACATTATAGACTCTACAAAACCTTGTGCTATCTATTTTCTGTAATTAAACGAGTACCATATCCTCGGGTCGACCAAAGCAACATGAAAAAATGTGGTTCTTGACAGGTTATTCGTTAGAGAAATTATGACAAATAACCTGTCAGAGCTACTATTCCTGTTCCTGTGTGGCAGAATTAATCTATCTTGTGGCTTAACACTGTCACTTGACACCAGAGTGACTCTAGGCAAGTCTATTTTGTTTATTTATTTTAAAATTGGTTCTTTCTATTTGCACACACACACACACACACACACTATCCTCCTCTCTCTCACACACGCACTCTCTCCCAGACAACACATACACACGTCAAGTTATAATAAAACCAATTTAACATTAAGCTGAAGTATTACTCACCACACTCAGACGAAGGCTGGCAGACCGGAACTTCGCAGTCACTGTGATCCTACCCCTTCTCGTAAACGCTTGACACATAAACTACATTAGTAACAATCAAATCCCCACCAGCTGCGACAGTATTGAGGCTATTAAACATCGCTAGGGTCCAATCTTTGTTTCATACAATTAGTTGTAATTTACAAGATTTGCGTGCTTGTGTGAAGTGATTACATTTAGGGTTTTCTTTGCAGCTCATTCGTTGAACGTTTTTCATCTTCATGTTAAAAATAATGGAATCGGTTTACGTAAGCAAGAACAAGAACAAGAACAAGAGTAGCAGCAGCAACAACATAAAAACCCAAATGAATGATATATGATTCCAAGTTTCTATCATTTGGAATGCTGTTAGTAATTTTTTATTTGGTTTATATTAGGCCAAGTCTTGATAATGTATTTCTTAAGGTACATTATTTACATTTGATGGATGTTTGTCCTCATCTTGTTATTTTGTGTGTAATGGATCCTCTCAAGGACGCGGGCATGTCCTGCCCTTTCCGCTACTCTTCTAGCTTTATATGAATCCACTGGTGTCATTATATTCAAGCCAGGTAATATTAACTTTGAGTCTCTACATCTACACAGGAAAGTTAGATGGTTTGAAAGACGAGCTAGTTTTTGATGGAGTTTCCCTATATGTCTCAATTGAAGTCTAATGTCGGCTCCGTACCGACTAGATAATACAGTTCTATATTTAAGAGATGAGGAATTATGTACATTATTTACTTTATATACATTTGACGGAAAAAAAACAAGATGAGGACAAATATCCGTCAAATGGAATACATTCATAAACACTAACTCAAGGAATACTGGTGGAATATTCCCATCAAAATTTCTGTCAGACGTAAACATAACAGACCGGATATTGTTGTTTGAGACAAGAGGCAAAGGTATGTACCATCATAGAGGTCAGATGCCCTACAAGTATAAATGTCTCTTTGAAAATCAAAGAAAAAGAAGAGGGTATCTATGGAGAACTGCTTCGAAACTTCCAGCTTCTGTATCCAGACTATGAAATCATATTCATACCAATAATAATTGGAGCACTAGGTTTTGTTAGTAAATGCTTAAATGAAAATCTGGATAAACTGGGATTTTCAGAAAGAAAAATCGACCGGCTAATTCGTACAAGTGCAATCTATGAGTGGAACAGTAAAAATATGCAAGACCTTTCTCAAGTTCCAAATGTGAATTTGTCTCTGTTAACTACATTCCAAAGATGGAGCCTTGTATCTTTGTTGGAAACCGGTTCCCTTCTCAGTGGAAGATTTATAATAATTAAAAAATAGAACACACACACACACACACAATGGAAAAATTTAGGAGTAGTTTACGTTTTGGAGTATTTATTACTATTCGAGAAGCAAAAAAAACAAAATACATACAACAGAAAGAGAGAGAAGTCACATGTTTATTAGTTAATGGACATATTGGGAGAAGAATCAATGTTCCAAATGTCCAAATATGCATAGATACATCGCGCGCACTTATATGGGAAAGACATATGGACGCTTGTTTTCACTCAAAAGAAACTAAGAAACTACCTTATCTTAAATTTTAGCTCCCACATTCGAGCAACATGTGTGCTGCCGATAAACAGATTGAAAAG
>NC_142931.1:23786033-23788533 GCF_046866305.1 Octopus bimaculoides | reverse complement strand
AGAATACCACAGTCCATAAATCTGCGCAGCTCGATCGATCAAACTGGTTGAATACACCGCACAGACATTAGCTATTGCATTCTAAAACAAGGCTTAAGGTATATAATTTAGTGCCACAACAAATGTACCCACAATGTAAAGAGGCTGGCGACCCCCTGAAGCTTTGTAGTGCCTAAGATTTCTAAGTAAAAATAGACTAGTACTCTACATATGTGCCCTGAATGTTTCCTTAAGTAGTGTTTGTATATATATACTGGCAATATATATTCTTTTATTCTTTTACATGTTTTAGTCATTTGACTGCGGTCATGCTGGAGCACCGCCTTTAGTCGAACAAATTGATTTTCAAGCAATGCTGGTGGTGATGGTGGGGGGAAAAACACAGACACTCAAATACATATGTATGTGTGTGTGTATATATATATATATATGTATGTGTGTGTGTATATATATATATATATATATATATATATATATATATATATGACGGGCCTCCAGCTTCCGTCTTCCAAATCCACTCACAAGGCTTTGGTCGGCCCTAGGCCATAGTAGAAGACACCTGCCGAAGGTACCACGCAGTGGGACTGAACCCTGAACCATGTGGTTGGGAAGCAAGCTTCTTACCATATAGCCACTTCTCCGCCTATATATGTATGCATGTATGTATGTTATATATGCATACATAAAAACATATATGTATGCGCATATATTCATATAAGTATCTGCTTTATATAGTTTTATAATATAAAAATGATTTAGTTTATCTATCTATCTATCTATCTATCTATCTATCTATCTATCTATCTATCTATCTATCTTTCTGTCTGTCTGCCTGCCTGCCTGCCTGTCTGTCTGCCTGCCTGCCTGCCTGTCTGTCTGTCAGTCTGCCTGCCTGCTTGTCTAGCTAGCTAGATGTATGACTCCTACTGTTGAGTCTAGAGCTCCATGTAGAGAGTATCATCATCCAATCTGCTTCCATTATAGTAGCTTGATTACAACTGTACTTAGTAGTAGTACTGATTATGACATACAGAATAAATGTAGGAGAAATTACGAGAAGCGCAAATTTGTTTCACCTGTTTCTACGTACGTTTCCCCGTCGTGGCTGTTTAGAACTCTGCATAGGATGTTCTAGATATAATTAGATACTTAACCACAACGGATCATCTGGGGAAATTATTGCATTATATTACAGTGATCCAATGGATCTCTTTAACATAATACGTATGAACATATGATATAAGCTTGTGCTTATTGTAATGTACCACCCACACATACAAGCGCGCGCACACGCACACATAGCGCATGCTTACATATATGTGTCTGTATGTATGTTTGCTTGCGTATAATTATATCTATTTGTGTAATATATAAACTACGCATATCTATCAGAACATATGGTACACACACACACACACACACACACACACACACACACACACACACACACGCCTATGTATGTAAGTTTGTGTAACATAATGGAATGTTACATGGAAACATATACATCTGTATTTATATATACGTTTGTATAATATATTATGTGATACTATATGGTATATAGTATGTGCGTGCGCGCGCGTGTATGTGTGTGTGTGTGTGTGTGTTTGTGTGTGTTTCCATGTTCAGGCTTCTTAATTTGATACATACTGATAAACTCGAGAAAAGACGGCTACAAGCAGTCATCTTCCTTCAAGCGTGTCAAAATATGTTCATCTTTATTCACAACCTCTACAACACCATCCTGCACGAATAAAGTCAGATCCTTCTCTATGTAATGTTTTTATTTTCACAATATCCATGCATGAAAAGACAGGCTCCATTTACGCATATATCTGAAGATTTTTGACAAGATGGAAGAAATGATTCGTGAAATGGTTGAATAAGACGTGATAATTTTATATTGATTTCTGATAGGTAACGGAAATGGAAAGTTGTGATATTTCATGCATGATTCTTACAGAAACTAAAATCAGCTTGCTCACTTGTCTCGTTTGGGATTTGCATTTATTTGCCATATTAATATTTGTTCCTATTGTAGCGGTGTATGTAGAACAATAGACTCCTGGTAAGTGGAAACTGTGTGTGTGCACAACGCAGTTTCAGTTCTCGGTCAAATAGTTTTTACTTAAAACTATAAACGGTCTTGTAAATGTCTTGTACTCTCCAACAGCCTAATATCCTAATGATGTAAACAATAAGATCCGAAGAGACTAATTACGGTTTCTGTCGGCAATTAGTGACTGCTTGACTTTCTCGCTTTCTTGAGCTCGCATCTCATGAGAGAATCATATGGGTGCCGTCGTCACATAGTGTACACCAGTCTCCTCTATTTTTTGCGACTGTCTGCTACCTGAACTCCGGACTCTGCTAATGCCCTTTCTTCCTTTTTTTCTACGCAATCCTTTCAGATTTTCTTCTATTTGCCTCTCCTACTGTTCTCCTCCTCAGTTACTAGAATCTAAACAGAAGACAACTATAAAACAATGAAATTAGAAGATAC
>NC_142931.1:23771033-23781033 GCF_046866305.1 Octopus bimaculoides | reverse complement strand
ATGTTCAAAAGCTTTGTTTATAAAAGAGATCGACCAGGCTTTGTGGCTGTAGTTGTTGCTTAGATTCAGTTGAGGCAAGACCCAACAGACACGAGATCAAAGGTGTTCCAAGTGTGCGTACTCCGTCTTTTTTACGGATTTGTCCTCACTTTCTATGAAGACAGAAACGTGTCCTGAGGTAGATTTTTACTACTATTTATAGTAGGTCGAGCATCTCGCAGAGGCTCTCTTCTACTCATTGGCTCTTGGAATGGTTAGTTGAAGTTATATATTGGCTGAAAGGCATACCCAAGAATTGTTGGAGAGATATACATGGTAATGTCATACTTATAAAAGTAGATATTGTATGTGAAGTAGCGACACAGTCGTTAGAATGTAGGAACAAAAGGTTTTGTAATATTCTTTCCAACTCTCTGCAAACCGAGTTCAAATTATACCGTGGCCAAGTTTTCTTTTCATCTTTCCAGTGTCGATAATATAAAATACCAGTCCAAGGTTATGGATTCATTGAATTGCCAGAGTCGGGTAGAATATCTTACGGTATTTTACGTACCGGGTATTTGCGTTCTGAGTTCTAATTTGTCGTCTGGTTTGACAGCAACACGTGATCGTTTTGTGTCAGGTTTGAGGATAAATTTCTACCTCTTATCAATTTCAGAAACCTCGGAGAGAAAGAAAATAAGGTCCTGTCTTCTTTTGATCGTCTCCCTCTGTCTCTGATCGAATGGTAAAAATTATTTCCAAATTACACTGGGTTAAATATTGGAAAGAGTTCTGTGAACATAACATTTGATGGATCCGCGTATCCGTATGTTTTCGACTCAATCAATTAATGGTATGCACAATCCATAGGCCGCACAGATTGAGATAAATATCCAGTATGTGTATTTCATGCTTGACAATTTCTTATTAGCAGTAGCGATCAATATATAATTAGACCTATTGATTACAAGAAGAGAACATTACTGATTACAGCTTTCTCATTAGTTACTCATGTGAAGCGAAATAGCTACGATAAGGAACCAAAATAGGCTCATGATATGTAAACAAGATTCATATCAATAACATATATGGATAAACAGAAGTTAGTAATCTCTAGTTCGAAGTGGAGTGGTAAATATGGCCGATTCGAAGTATTTAGTTGTGTTTATGTACGTTTTGAGTTCAAAATAGTATCAATACGTATCTCCTCACAACCCAGTAATGTACTTGGATCGATGTACTCAGAAATTCCCTTTTCTCTACAGTTTTCAGTCATAATACCCCCATCCCACAAAAACCCAGAAAGAAAATAACTGCAGGAGAGGTGGAGACATGACTGTGTGGATAAGAAGTTCGCTCCACAATCATGTCATATATGCGTGTGTATGTATCTATTTATAATGCTTCTATCTACCTACATGTATGTCTGTGGCCTTGTACATTTCTGTCACCGTGGGGTGAGAATTGTTGCACTCGGACAAAAATATTTGCAACTGAGTTATCTCCCATTTTGTTGTGAGGTCTATATATTCCACCAGAACTCTTTAATGAAGTGTTCCAGAATGACTTCAGTCGAATGTCTAAAACCAGTTAAAGAATAAAAGAAAATGCTTTGTAAGGACCCCTGTATTGAAACATTATTGTTATATTTTGGGAGTGTTGTTTAAAATCTATAAATACACGAGCTGTGTCACATTTCTGGTTCTCGTTATATTGCCAGAAATTTTCGTCGCACATTTCCAGCGACCTTCTCGCTAGGTTTAAATTCCCCAACTGATTTTCCTTATCTATATTCCATTTCTATGATAAGCATGTGAGTTGTTAATGTCGTGTTACCGTTTTGGTTCCATTTTTATTCATTTCTAGTTATATATTTGATTGCTTCAAAAGCAAGCAAATGAATTGCTGACATAAGAACTTGTGCATAGGTACGTGTATATGTGTGTTTAATTTAGTTGGTTTTACCTTTAATGTATCCTTATTCTTGAGTTACCGTATTGTGGTTGTGTAGATGTGACTTCATTCATTATTTCTACTGAGTATGTGTGTAGGTTTAAAGCCTGCTTTCTCTATTCGTATAGCCTCAGTAATCTGATGTATTTGGGTATTTTGCATGTAAGGAAACAATTTTCACTTGACATTTGTTTTTATTAAAGACATTTGCTTCGTTTCAAAATGTTCCTCCTATTATTCTGCGATCCTTTCACTTATACTGAGAGCTGTTTCTCCTCTATAGGTTGTAGTGGCATCCCTACATTGGCCTTCCAGGCATCTTATATGTTACACTACATTTCTAGCTTCGGAGTTAAACTGTGAGTTGGTTGTGTTGATTTTACCAGTAAAAAATACCAGTTAAGCATTGAAACCGCTTCAATTAACAACGTTTATTTGCCTCAAAAAGTTGTAAACTTGTGTCGATGTAAGAAATCAATATTGTATCCACATATCAGACAATATTGATATCAATGTCAGTTCTACACAGCTTATGACAGGGATATCGAAGTGGTATCTGCTTTCCAGACGAGACGTTCGTGGTATCAATAACACATCAACTTAGCAGACGAAATTAATATCAAAATCACGCACGCACACACACGCACACGCACACACACGCACACGCACACACACACACTAGACAAAATTCCTTTTGATATCTGTTAACATAAACGCAGAAGCAAACGACAGTCTGTTTGATATCATACATTTTATCTATACAACAAACGACTGTAATATATATATATATATATATATATATATATATATATATATATATATATATATATATATCTGTATATATGTGTGTGCCCCATGAACAGACAAGAATCCAGAATAATCTTTCTCAGTTTGTGTGTGTGCGTGTGTATGTATGTATGTATCTATCTATGTATATATATATATATATATATATATATATATATATATGAAATATGCATATGTATATGGGTGTTTAAATGTCGTAGTTAACGTTGGATACTGTAAATCATTTCATATGTTTGTGGGAGAGAGGAAACTACATTACAATCGTTCATTTTCTCTACTTCTAGTTGTTTGCGTCGCTCATTCTGCGTTTCTTTCGATCTTTCCCTCATTTCCCTCCCATTGCTTTCTACTCACCCCGCTCCCAACCTACATACTCATGTGTGAAAATGGGTTTCGTCCTGGCAAATGACCCTTCAGCTTGATATTAACAATTCGACGAATAATTGAAGGAGAAACTTATTGAAATTTAGAAGCAGCAATAGTATTTGTAGACTTCGTCGGGCTATCGATTCTGCTTACGGGGCAAAATGTTTGAAACATGACAGCTGAATGCTGTTCCTCAACAGATGCCAATAAAGTCCATTACACAGAAACAAAATTCACAGGCTTTACCTTCAAAGGTGAAACAGAGACCTTTGATGAGATTTCAGGAATTATTCCAGATGATATTTTAGTGCTCTACTTTGTTATTATTGCTCTTCAATATATATATATATATTAATGTATTAATGCAGGGGTTTTCAAACTTTTTGACTTGCGGACCCCTTTATATTTCAGGCTTTACCTTAAGGACCCTTATAAACGCTTATGAAATTTATACATAAATATTTACTTAAAATAACATATATTTCTGCATTTATTTATTTAACAGAATTTAACAAATAGGTTTATTGTCAATTAAAAGATTTCGATTAAAAGACATATATAAAATCAAATTGCCCATAAAAAGTATTTGCTGTCTTAAAATAATAGACAAAGAACACCACTGGAAAATACGAAAACTAAAAGAAGTAGTACATATGCTGGGACACAACAACCTCCTAAGCAGATCGTGTGCAGATATGAACAGCATATGGGAACCGGTATTAAGGAAGGATAGGAGAATATTAGACTTATAAGCCCTAAAATTCACCCCATAATTGCCCACGGGCATATGGCGTAGTGGTTAAGAGCGCAGACTACTAACCCCAAGATTCCGAGTTTGATTCCAGCCAGTGACCTGAATAATAATAATAATGATATTATTAATAAAAATGATATTATTAATAATAATAATAACATCGAAAAATACCTTAGGAATGAGAACCCAGGTTCGAAATTTCCCCAAGACATTTGATGAAGGCTTCTCGTCTAGTACCAGTCTTTCGTGTCTATTATTGTTTTCAACATCCTTCTATTTATTTTTCGATTTCATTTGCTCGTAGTTTGTGAGTTGAAAGAATCTCAGCTTGACAATATTAAATCCCGTTTCCTCCATCACCTGCCTGCCTGTCTGACTGACTGGTTGTCTGTCTATCGTTGTCTGCTCACCTGTCTGTTTGTCTTTTAGTTATCCTCCTCTAAGCACACATACGTACACAAATATATACACAGATACGTGCATATATACGTTCGCAAATGCATACATTTTTGCCAGCTGAGTAGACTGGAAACAAAGTGTCTTGCTCAAGAACACAAAGGGCCGCCAGGAATCGAACTCCAGACCTTACGATCATGAGCCGAATACTCTGACTCCTAAACCACGCGCCTTCGCATAGTTACATATATAAGCACTATAAATCACACTCACATATCCACAAATCACCGGTACTATTTTGACTCAAACAAAGAGCTTTGTCACTTTTGTTAGTGACCGGTTTGAATTCTGCAAAGAATTTAAATAAATTTCAAAACAAAACATACATACGTACACTATAGTTAGAAATCCGCCGTCCAGCAGACGTTAACATAACGTTGAAGATAAAAGACGAGAATATCTATGGCGGACTAATGAGAGATCTGCTGATAATCTTTCTCTATTCAAGAGAAATTCGAAAGATAAAACCAGACGAACGAACGTACATATTGAATCTTAGAGACACACTTCATGACATTCTTTATTTCTCTAGCATTTCTTGTTAACTCTTTTTCACATTTCGTTATTCCTCTCTACCTCTTCTCCTGCTATCTTTGTTTCTGTTTCTCTATTACCTCCTTTTCATTCTCAAAGCCTGTTTGTTTGCTTCTGTACCTGTTATCATTGACCAAGTACACATGCGTGCGCACACACATACTTTTACTGACATGTGTATACGCTCATGAACACACACACACACACACATTTTCTCTATTCTTTTTCAGTTGATTAATTCTCTGTATCTTTCATAAAATCTTCTTTTCTCTTCTCCGTTTCCTCTCGTTAATTCCCTTTCTTACTTTACTCATTCATTTCCCTCTGTTTGCTTTAGTCTCATATAATATATGTTTTCCTTTATTACAGCTTCAGTATTTACTTTCCTATAACACTCATTTCCTTTTTCATATTCTGTGATGTGCCCCGTATTTTATATCTATAAAAAAGTATTTTTGTCTATTTCTAAAACAGAAGAAAGGTTATGTATGTATGTATGTAGCTATCTGTCTGTCTGTGTTTCTGTCTCCCAGTCTCCCCGTCTATCTGTCTGTTTGTGTGTCTGTCTGCTCGTGTATATATGTGTGTATGTTTGCAGAGTTATGCAATATATTTTTAGATTCCGAGGGAGTTTATTCAAAATAGATTATATTAATTATCAATTATATATTCCCAAGAAATTCACTACTTAACAGTATGATTGCTACTATACAGTTACATTCACATGACCACCCAACAGAAACCATCAATCGAAGACTTATGCAACGACAAGAAATGATACATTAACAATAGGAGATGATATGGCATACAACGGGTTAACAACCATAAAGTTCGGTATATCGAGTGCAAATTCATCTAGTAGCTCAAAAGTAGAAGAATCAATAATATATCGATGTAAATGAGGTATGGTCGATAAAGTTATGTCATACGTATTGGAAGCATATAAATGCGATTTATGCATTGCAGAAAATGTCATATGCTAATAGCAACACATGCATACTATACGATATTAGTGATACGACCTCCATAATATAAAATATTCAATGCTTTCTCTTTTTAAATCTAAAAATATATATAACACTTTAGAAGTAACTTAACGGCAGTCACGTAAGACTGCAGAGCTACCTCTCAGTAACAACTAAAACAATACAACTTTATATCACCAAAGTACAAAATCTTTTGTGGTCAACGAAAATCAATGCATAGTTCGTATAATGCTTCCAGTAGGTGTTCAGCAAATGATAAATCAAACATGAATGTAATGCCAAAAAGTTTGTCTGTTTTACACATGTATGTACTCATACACAAACAGTGATTAGTTGTCTCATCGCAGGTGGGGGATCTTCATATCGTGAAGTGGTATATAATGGGAAATGAAGCACACACAAAGGGATACTGTGTTAGTGAGGTGTGAATGTGAGTTTGTGGCGGTTAATTTGCATGTAGTAATTTTGTATGTGTTACTGTGAGCGTCTGTCGGTATATGGTATAGGTTGAGAGGTGAATAATGTTGTTTAGACATGAGTTTGGTGGCAGTCAAAAGGAAAACAGAGTAAAATAAAATTATCGCTCATTTGGATAACTCATATATTTATACGTACGTGTGTATGTATGTATGTATGTGTGCATGTATGTGTGCATGTATGTATATATGTGTGCATGTATGTATGTATGTATGTGTGCATGTATGTATGTATGTATGTATGTATGTGTGCATATATGTATGCATGTATGTATGTATGTGTGTGCATGTATGTATGTATGTGTGCATATATGTATATATGTGTGCATGTATGTATCTATGTATGCATGTGTGCATGTGTGCATGTATGTGTGCATGTATGTATGTATGTGTGCATGTATGTGTGCATGTATGTATATATGTGTGCATGTGTGTATGTATGTGTGTGTATGTATGTATGTATGTATGTATGTGTGTGTGTGTGTATGTATGTATGTATGTATGTATGTATGTGTGTATGTATGTATGTGTGCATGTGTGTATAAAATTAATGAAACGGAAATAAGGAAGGAGTTTTAAAAATCCTTCATATTTCGGAGGCAATATAACATTTAAAAAAAACTTTCTGCATTCTCAGAAGCTTTCTTATTTCTCTTTTCATTCATTTTCTACTTTTGTACTACAATGCCTCAAATGAACTACAACGCTCATATGTATGTATGTATGTATGTATGTATGTATGTATGGACGTATTACTTAGTTTTATTAGTAAATTTCTCGCCAATGGATCCAACCTAGATGCAAGGTTGCTTTACAGGAATTTCAAGAGCATCAAAAAGATAGCTGTGCATGTGAGAGTGTGTGTCTATATGTGCAGATATCTGGCGTCAGTATATGTACAGATCTGTATGTTTTGCTTTACGTGTAGTTGCTTGTCTAGACATATGCATATGTACTTATATACTAAACATTTGGAAAAAATTTTCATATTTATTGTTTCATTGATGGCTTGTATCAGTAATCTTAATTGACTTTCTCCCTTCTGGTTTTGCGAACCCTAATTTCTCAAGATTGGTGTCGAGTAGTTATATATATGTATGTATGTATGTATGTATGCATGTGTGCATGTACGCATGTATGTCTACGATCTCTATGACAACATCGGTAATCGAGGTTGTCGATTGACTGAAATTACCTGAATTGAAATGCTTGTTACCTCCTTACGTTTAATCTTCAGCAAAAAAAAAAAAAAAAAAAAGGGAATTCGATTGTCATCGTAAGCATACAGAATTACCTCCAGAACCTGTTTTGAAAATGATCTGGTGAAAATTTGAAAATCTTCAAGTGGTTGAAAGGAATTTAACAAGATTCGATATTTGCGTGCACAAGTGTCACCTCTATGAAGTTGCTATGAAAATTATAACGAATGTCAGGACTTGTATAATGAAATTATATTAAAGCTTGGCACATCATCAGTCATGTTTCTGCTTGCTGATAATAACAATGTGCTATTCATATATTAATCTTGAGAAAAATCTTTTGGGACGTGTGCTTATCGTATAAGGTATTGTAACTAGCAGAAATATATTTCTAAGAAAAATCCCAACACCTCTTAGGACTTCTCTTCACCCTCCCTCTCACCATCTGGTGATGCTCGTTTGACATTTACCACCTCCTTGTCATTCGACATTTTTCACTCCAAGTGTGCTTACACCGATTCTAAAAAGGGTGCTATTGACAAGGTTAAAACCCATTGATAATAGATGATGCTGTAGTCTGGAACAGTTTGACTCTTCTTGTATGTTGTTTTAAGTAAAGTTAGAACTGGTAGCAGATTCAGTTAGGAATTCATTATACATCAACCGTCTCTTCTTGGTCCTTTTCTGCCCGTTTAGTTTACAAGGCAACAAATACCAGAATTTGAAAGCACGATGTCCTTAGAATCTCTATTTATTTACGTTGATTATACACAAACTGAAATAGAAAATCAGTACATATGTGTGTGTTTATGTGTGTATGTATGTGTGTGTTTATGTGTGTATGTATGTGTGTGTTTATGTGTGTATGTATGTGTGTACGTGTATGCATCTGGTTAGGTGTCGGCATGGTTGCACAGTTAGGAAGTTCGTTTGAAATCACATAGTTTCCAATTCGGCCTTACTGAGAAGAGCTTTGAATTTGTACTATAGCCCCGATTCAATCAAAGGGTAGCGGGTGAATTTAGGAGAAGGATGTGTAGAAGCCCGTCGTATATCTACCTATCTATATCACTCTCTATACCTATCAATCTCTCTCTCTCTCTCTCACACTCTCTACCTATCAATCTCTCTCACTCTCTATCTATACATCTCTCTCTCTCTCTCTCTCTCTCTCTCTCTCTCTCTCTATCTATCTACCTATCTCTCTATACCTATCAATCTCTCTCTATACCTATCAATCACTCTCTCTCTCTCTCTCTACCTATCAACCTCTCTCCCTTTCTATACCTATCAATCTCTCTCTCTACCTATCAATCTCCCTCTTTCTATACCTATCAATCTCTCTCTCTACCTATCAATCTCTCTCTCTACCTATATATCTCTCTCTATCTCTCTTTATCTCTCTATCTACCTATCTATCCATCTCTCTATATATCTATCTCTCTATCACTCTATGTCTCTCTCTCTCTCTCTCTCTCTGTCTCTGTCTCAGTCTATCTATATTCGTTTGCACACTGCACCGTTTGACGATTGGTGTTGGTTTCTTTACAACTCCATAACGAAGCGATTCGGCAAAAAAGACCGACAAAAGCACCAGAGTAAAGAATAAGTTGGGGAACATTTGTTCGACAACATTTTTTTCAAAGTGCTGCCTCAGTATGGCGGTAGTTCAATGATCGAAACAAATAAAAGAACAGAAGATCACACAAACACACACACACACACACACACACACACACACACATACACTGTTTTTGAAATATTGTAACTGTATTGTGTTCGCTTGGACTGTAATGTTTCTGTCAGTTGTATTGTGGCAAAAAAAAAAAAAGAAAAAAAAGACATTTTCATAAGAAGATGACGTCTCAGAGTTTGAGATAAGAGGCAGAAATTTTCTTTGATTCAATTCATTGGATTTAAGTATTTAAGTTTTAATCAATACCCTGTGAAAGACGCTCAACAACAACAACAACAACAATAACAACAACAGCAACAACCACAACAACGGACACCAAAGTAGTAGTAGTAGTAGTAACTATATTGTACTAAATGAAAAATCTAAGGGGAAAAAAGAAAAGCTATTCAGATCGACAGATAGAACAGCAGCCACAAAACGACTAATAACGAATCTAATTATAAAGATGCTGCTGCTGCTAATATTATTACTACTACTACTACTACTACTACTACTACTACTACTACTAATAATAATAATAATAATAATGATAATAATGATAATGATGATAATAATAATAATAATAATTAATAATAATAAAAATGATGATAGTAAAAATTAAAATAATAATAATAATAATAATAATAATAATAATAATAATTATTGCGATAGTAAAGAGCTTGGATTGATAATATCTGTTGGAAGCCAAGCGTTTTAACTATAATCTGAATTTCTTCTATTTATTCACTTCTATCTATAAGCATATATTCTCAATCTGGCGCTATATATTCAATGTATTTCAATGACAGAAT
>NC_142931.1:23753533-23763533 GCF_046866305.1 Octopus bimaculoides | reverse complement strand
AAGATAAAGGCATCCTCTCGGATTTATCATTCTTGATCTAGATTGACATCGAGAATGTAAAAGCGAGAGAGAGAGAGAAAGTATTACTTGCCTGGTATTCATTCTTAGCTGGATAGACCGGAGCAACGTGAAATTATTTGCCTTACTGAAGGACTGAGTGCACCGAGCAGCCTTGGAATCGAACCCACAACTTTGTGTATGATCGTGAACCCAACATCTTAACTATTAGGTCACGCACCCTCATACACCCCACACTCACCCCTCCAAAAATACACATGTATATACATATGAAAATTTTAAATATACAGAAAAATCATTGAATATTTAAATGTTATATTTCGAGATGGTCATTTATTTTTTAATGCCGTGTTTATTTGGCAAAAAGTAAAGAAAACGACCATCTCGAAATATAACAATATTTGCTCCAACACACGATTTCACATGAGGAATCTTGCAAAGCAAACTCATAAAAGTCAAATATTTATTAAATGAAATATAATTATCAAAGCTTTATATTTAGAATTTCAATTTGAAATTTTTCATAATTTTAAAATGAAATACATGATTTTTCGCAGTGGATCTAGTTTGAGCTCGCGGCGTACCAGTGTGTCGATTTCACTGTTTGGAGACCAAGGGTCTAATAAGTGCATCTTTTTGCTTGAACCGATTCCGTCTCCTTCCTCCTCCCTGTCGATATTTGTTTTATATTCTCAGATGTAAGACGATACAGCAGTAAATACAATGTACCGTAAAGACTAAAACTGAACACCTTGTTTGTCATCCCCTCCCTCTCTCTCTCTTATATCTGCTACTGGCTCTTACAACCGCTGACATCTTGTACGATCTCTGACCTAAACGACATTACCCACGGCGAGACTCAAGATAAATGATTCGTGATGTGAAGTAGGTGACCGCAGGTCATCAATACTGCGGAAATAGATGGCGACAATAACAACAGGAACAACAGCAACACTAACATGATGGTGATGATCATCATCAACATCATCGTCATCATCGACATCATCAACATTATCACCACCACCACCACCACCACCACCACCAACAACAACAACAACATTTTGTTGAATATCTTACAGCAACAATATTTGTAGTATTATGGATGATGGTGATGATGATGATAGTGATGCTTAAGACACTGATGATAATGTTGCTCTTAGTAGCGGGGATGACGATGATTCTGCTGATAATAAGGGCGAGGTTAATAACGATAATGATGGTAAGGACGACGGCGTCGACGATATTAATTAGACAATCAACCAAAAGTAAATTAACAAAACAATCACAATAACAAAACATACACACACACACACACACACAAAGAACAACCTGCAGTTCCATATCATATGCTTCAACCGCACCACTCCCTCCATTTTCACCATAACCAACACCTTCACCACCACTACTACCGAAACTACCACCACCACCACCACCAAACCAAAACCATCACCACCACCACCACCACCACCAAATCCACCACCACCACCAAACCAAAACCACCACCAAGACTACCACCACCACCACGACCAACATCATCAGCATAGTCATCGTCGTCGTCGTTGTCGTCGTCAACAAGCCGCACAAGAAAATAGTTTTAGCGACATGGATGAAGTGGATGCAGTTGATAAAATAACAAGTAAAAATAAACTGAAACGGTCTGACACACAGGAGTTCAAGTTTTACTGAAGTCAGTGCGAGTCAGTAAGGTTAGTAGATGAAGGGCGCTTCTGGATCTGCTAGAAATAACACGCATATATCTTCCAAATCACACCCTACTGCCTCGAAAACGGGACACGTTACATCAGTATTTCTCGTACTGGGTGGATTGGGTTTCTGTAAAGATTGCAAAATGAGCGGAGCAGAAAATTTGCTATGTTTAATAAAGTTTAAAATGGTTTTAACCGTTTTATATTTGCCCAACACCATGGAAGTGGCAAATTTCATTAATATTTATATCTAAGACGTAGTTGGTATTTTCAGTTTGAGAATCGTTGCATTGGATAATGTAGTTTTAAATATTCTGTTTAAAACTAAAAGGGGAGATTTACTGCTGGAATACCTTTCGGCAATAAGTCTACTTGATCAGGACTGACAGGATGCTAAATATCACATTAGATAACGTAGTCTTAAATATACTGCTTAAAAATAAAAGGCAATGACCACAACTGGAACAACGTTTGGTAATAGTTCTGAATAATTAAGGCAGACATTGGGTAAATACCAACAATTTGGGTAAGGGTTCACCGTAAACAGGACTAGGATCTTTAATAGTGCTACTATCAGAAAGCAACAAAATTTCTTTCGCGAACCATTTCCGAAAATGTGAATGTTAGTCTTCAATAAATGCCATATATACTCTCTCTTTTACTCTTTTACTTGTTTCAGTCATTTGACTGCGGCCATGCTGGAGCACCGCCTTTAGTCGAGCAAATCAACCCCAGGACTTATTCTTTGTAAGCCTAGTACTTATTCTATCGGTCACTTTTGCCGAACCGCTAAGTTACGGGGACGTAAACACACCAGCATCGGTTGTCAAGCGATGTTGGAGGGACAAACACAGACACACAAACATATACACACACATACATATATATATACATATATACGACAGGCTTCTTTCAGTTTCCGTCTACCAAATCCACTCACAAGGCTTTGGTCAGCCCGAGGCTATAGTAGAAGACACTTGCCCAAGATGCCACGCAGTGGGAAAGAACCCGGAACCATGTGGCTGGTAAGCAAGCTACTTACCACACAGCCACTCCTGAGAACCGGGTACGATATATCCCTCTCCTTACTCTCTTTTATAGAACCTGATTACGAATTTACTGGCATTGGCACGCAAAAGAAACATATATCAGTACAAAAGCAGAGATGGAAAAGGGGATAAAATTGAAATGTTTATCTCACACAAATATCTCACATGTTATCACGCATACAAATTTGATACTTTATTGAATATTAACGTGTGTTAACTGGTTTCTATAGCAACAGTCGTAGGTGTGCAGGGGCATATCATCACATTAACCCCCCCCCAAAAAAACAAAGGAGATGCCACGGTTTTTCTAAGATTTATTTTCCCCTTTCTCATGCTGGTTATCGGAATAATACACGCACAACTGGTGCACAGAAGAAAATACATAAAGCACGTTTAAAACAACAGAAACTACACATACACACACAATATATATATATATATATATATATATATATATATATATATATATATATATAGCTAGGCAGGTAGATATAGGTTTATACACACACACACACACACACATACGTAAACGCAAGCACATACAGAATCGTATACTGTAAAAGCATTATCATATATATACATGTATATAAAAAAAAAGAAACGAAAAATCATTCACATAATGTTTATAATCATACGCAATCATAAAAAGAAACGTGAACAAACAGAAGTACAAACTTGTAAACATATACAAACACACACACACACACACACACACACACACACACACACACACACACACACACACACACACACATATATAGACTGAACACTATTCAATTTTTTTTCTCCGTGTTTTTCTCCTTGTCTCCGTATTCTTTCTGTTGAAGAGCGTAGCTCGAAACGTCAAAGACTTTCCGTATTCCCGAGCGCCATACTAATATATACTTTGTTATTTACACCACCTGTCCTCGTCTGTTGTTATTATTTGTATATTCTCCCATATATATATATATATATATATATATATATATATATTGGAACACATACTCTTACAATATACTTCAAACGTCTAAGAAATGTGAGCGCGCGCGTGGTGTGTGTGCGTGCGTGCGTGTGTGTGTACGCACACACACGCGCCTGCACACACATATGTACATACATATATATATATATATATATATATATATATATATATATATATATATATATGCACACACACAACAAGAGCACAAAAATTATTCAGTGAAATTTCTTTCACAGTCTTCAAAAAGAGGAAGGATACATCAAATAATGTAGCCCTAGGTACACTATTCCTGCCAAAGCTGGAATGCTTTTGATCGTAGTGTTCTCTATCAAGCTTGACCTTGGGTCAAACATTATATATATCTGTGTGTGTGTGTGTGTGTGTGTGTCTCCCACCACCGTTTGACAAGCGGTGTTGGTGTGTTTTCGCCCCCATAACCTACCGGTTCGGCAAAATGAACTGATAGAATAAATGCCAACTTAAAAAAAAATATACTGGGGTCGATTCCTTCGACTAAAAATCTTTCAAGGTGTGCCCCAGCATGGCCGCAATTTAATGACTGAAACAAGTAAAAGAAAAAAATAATAGCGTCGAATCGACCCAAACATTGTGAGTGAAATTGAGTGGACGGAAATTGTGTAGAAACCCATCGAAATACTGTAAATGTTATTCGAAAGGCCGTGCTTATTACGTAGTGTGTTACGGCTGATACTCCTTGGGATTTGCGTTAAGGGCACACATTTCCGTGGAATGCACTAACATTTGCGATTTAATAAGTAGGCGGTTCATTTGATCAAACGAAACATCGTCGAAACCGACAGAGATCCAATTACTTTACTGCAAATACAAATGTTCTCGCCATATGTTGGCACTGAATCAATGGTTATATGAATGAAATGTATTGGCATAAATTGTTAAGAAAACTAATTCCCAATGCTTTGGGAGAGGAAAGTAATAGATTCCTAAACTTATATAACTACTTCCCTGGAGCCAGTTAGGCGGCCTTTTTGTTGTCACTAAGTTTGCGAGAAACAGCAGCTAATTTCCTTTGAATCGCAACAAACCATCTTTCAAACAGAAGAACACTTTATAGAATATATAGTTTTAAGTGAATTATATTTGCGATAAGACAAGATGGTTATGGTTTGAACCTTTGATTATAGGTCTACTTGATTTGGAATAATCTGGGTCGAAGCAATTGCAACAACATTTCCTACACTAAAGTATAGTATAATATAGATCAGTGGTTCCCAATCTGGGGTCTGCGAACCCCTGGTGGTGCGCAAAGGTAGTACTGAATTCAAAATTATATATATATATCTATATACATAAGGATAAGCATATTAAAAGGGGTCCGTGGGAAAATTCATTTACATAAAAGGGTTAGGAACCACTGTGAAAAGGCTGGGAACTCCTGTTATAAATATTAAAACATAAAGAAGACAATGAAACACTAAACACGACAATAACAATAATTCTTTCTACTATAGGTACAAGACCTGAAATTTTGGAGAAGGGGGCGTAATTGGAACTTATTTTATCGACTCCTAAAGGATGAAAGGCAAAGTCGACCTCGGCAGAATTTGAATTTAGAGCGTAAAGACGGACGAAATGCCGCTAAGCATTTTGCCCGCCGTGCTTACGATTCTGCCAGCTCGCCACCTTGACAATAATAATAATAATCCTTTCTACTAAAGGCACTAAAGGATTATTATTATTATTATTAAGACGGTGAGCTGACAGAATCGTTAGCACGCCGGACGAAATGTTTAGTGGCATTTTATCCGTCTTTATGACTTGAGTTCAAATTCCACCGAGGTCGACTTTGCCTTTCATCCTTTCGGGGTTGATAACATAAGTACCAGTTGAGTACTGGGGTCGATGTAATTGACTAGTCTCCTTCCCCCAAATTTCTGGCCCTGTGCCTATAGTAGAAAGGATTATCATTATTATCTAGGCAGCGAGTTGGCAGAATCATTTACACGTGGGCCAAAATGCTTAATGGCATTTCTTCAAATTCTTTACGTTCTGAGTTCAAATCCTGCTGAGAACGACTCTGCTTTTCTCTCATTCGAGGTCGATCAAGTACCAATTACATACTAGAGTCGATGTAATTGACTAACCGATCCCTGAAAATTACCCACCTTGTGCAATGATTTGAAGCCATTATTATAGTCGTAACCATTTCGTGCCGTAGAGTGCAACGGTTCGTTCTCGAACAATTAAGTAGCATAACATTTTTTTATGCAAATCCGACAGAAGAATCGACTCTAGAATTTGATCCCTTCTTTATCAACGTCAGCGAAAGAACATTGGACAAAGTTAACCTCAGTACCATTTGAAACTGTAGAACAGAGTTCAGAAGAAACACTACAGGGAATTCTGTCCAACGATAAATAACAGCTTTGCAAATTCATAACCCAATTTTAAAACGCCATGATTAGGTATAATACAGTTAGCTGTTATCGTAGATGGAATGATAAAAACAGCCCCACTAAGTCTACAAAACGCACATCACTTACAGAAAAAGGCTATACCTATATATTGTTCGATAAGTTACGTTAAAAATATAAATAGATAAATAAAATGCCAGACTATAAAACATTCCTCTTCTTATTTTAACACAATTATAACGTCTGCAAATATATAAATGCACATATATCATAACTGAAATTGCAATCCTACTTAGAAACATATATTAATTTTGTAGAGATATATTCAAAATACATAGAAATGTACAAATATATGCAAAACATTATATATATATATATATATATATATATATATATATATAGTTATATAGATAGATAAATAGATATAGCTTATAGAGTGTGCACACCATTATTGTTCCATCATACCTTAAACAAATTCAGCAAACAGAATATATATATATATATATATATATATATATATATATATATTCCATTTGCTGAATATATATGCATATACATACAAACACATATACACACACGCACACACACATATAAGATACATACATAAACAGACAGACACAGATAGATAGTTTGACAGACAGACAGACAGATAGACAGATAGGTAAATAGAAACATAGATAGATAGATATGTACGTGTTACGTAGGGCAAATAGAATGTAATATACTGAAACTCTTAAAAAGCAGGAACAAAAATCTAAAGAGATAAATAATATATAGAATGACAAAGTATTGCCCCAAGATGGTAGATCAAAATTGTATTGGACGAAACATATTTTCTATGAAAAGATAAGTAACAGAGAAAAGAATGGAGTAAGATATAGTATTAGACATTAAAAAAAATAGACAGAAATATTTAGATGAAGAAAAATTAAATAAACAAGATTAAGTATATATTAGTAAATACACACACACATATCTATAAATGTATACATACAGATATACATTCATACGTGTGAGTGTATTTATATATATATATATATATATATATATATAAACACACACACACACACACACACACACACACACACGTATATATATATATATATATATATATATATATATATATATATATATATATATATATATATATATATATATATATATATATATATATGCATATGGTCATGTGAATACGCTGATAAAATAAAAGATTTTTTGCGTATTCAAATATTTTTTAATCACGTTATCCTCTAGTATATACACGAAGTGAGTGTGTGAATATATATATATATATGTATATATATATATATATACATTTATAATACGCACATATACACACGTATATATGTGTGAGTGTGTGTAATGTTGCTCACGAATGCATGCGGATATTTCATGAGACTCATAGCTGTATAAATTATACAGTTTACCACACACACACACACACACACACACACACAAATGCGAATTATTACATAAGCAACATAAAATAGTATTGCATGAAAATATAATGCGTCTATCTATCTAAATCAGATTGGAAAGCAAAAATTGCGTTTATTTTTTTAACAGAAACCAAACCACTAATCTTTCGCTGCTAGAGACTGACATAGCAGTTGTACAAACATCGGTAGCTCTAGCATCGAATCAAGCTTTAAATTTACCACTGCCGAAATGAACTGATATTTTATTTGGAGATCCTTCACAAGAATTATTTGGAATTTGCTTAGTAGCTTAGTGCACGCTTAATTTATTAAATGACTGCTAATATTTAAATATACCAAGGCGGCAAGTTAGCGGAATCGTTAGCGGAATCGTTACCGCACCAGACAAAAAGCTTAGTGGCATTTCTTCTGACTTTACGTTCTGAGTTCAAGTTCCGCCCAGGTCGACTTTGCCTTTCATCCTTTCTGGATCGATAAAATATGTACCAATTGAGCACTAGGGTCCATGTAATCAACTTGCCATCTCCCCCGCAATTATTGGTCTTGTGCTAAAATTTGAAGCCAATGTTTTAATATACTATCGTACTGTCTTCCTTTGATGCATGGAAAAAAAAATCTCTATATATACGATAACTAAGACAATATGAAATAAATTCTAAGGCCGCGAGGTGGCAGAAACGTTAGCTCACCGGGCGAAATGCGGTATTTGGTCCGTCTTTACGTTCTGAGTTTAAATTCCGCCGAGGTCGACCTTGCCTTTCATCGTTTCGGCGTCGATAAATTAAGTACCAGTTGCGTACTGGGGTCTGTCTAATCGACTGGCCCCCTCGGGCCTTGTGCCTAGAGTAGAAAAGAATATGAAATAAGTTCTAGTCAGTAGCTAATATTTTAAAAAGTATTTGACACCCCCAAAAAGTTGAAAGGCAAAGCTGACTTCGTCGAGATTTGAATGCAGACAGTTAAGAATCGGAAGAAATATCAGAAAACATTTATTCTAACGATCTGACAATTCTGAAAATTCACTACTCTTAATTTCTATTTACATAAGCACAAGGTCAGAAATCTGAAGTGAAGGGTATAATCGATTTAATCGATCTTACTACTTCTACATAATTTATTTTATCAACTCTGGAAGGATGAAAGTTAAAATCTACCCAGGCTGGGCATTTTTGTCCGTCATTATACAAACTTTGCCATCGATCGAAGGAATAACAGTAATATCAATAATAATTGTAATCATGGTCATAAACATTCACCCCTGTTCTATTTTACTACACTCTAGGCTTTCTTTCTTCGATGAATCCGATGTCTTTTATATTTTCTGATTATTTTTGTTTTTAATTACAGACGTCAGATATTGAATTTATTGGTTTCAGTTTGGTTACGAAACCGTCGTTTTGTTTTTGTTAGTTTTAGTTTCCGTTTTAGCTTCCATTTTTTCGATTTTCTTGTTTTAATGATTATCTTGTGTCATTTCTAAGACTATAATTCTAATAAGACGAAAGAAATACAAATACGAGCGAAATGTTCAAAGTATGATCTTTGGTGCCATATTTAAATGAAAGAAGAAACATATTGATAGTAAAATTAAAATTAAAAATAAGCAAAAATGCAAAAAAATGAAGGAAAAACTGGCAATGGGTATGGGTGAGTTTACTTAAATAATAATTTCTAACATTAAATAATAATAAAGTAACAAAAAATTTTGTGAAAAGGTGTATAAAAAAGGGATAGGAGAAAAAGAGCGAAACTTAAAAAGAGAAATAAAGAGAAGAGAGAGATAGAAAGAAAGAGAAAGAGAGAGAGAGATAGAAAGAAAGAGAAAGAGAGAGAGAGAGAGTGGGAGAGAGAGAGAGAGAGATGAGATGGAGAAGGGGGATGCAAGGAGATAAATATAGAACGATAGAGGGGGATTGGAAGAGTAAATATGAAGATGAAAGAGAACAAAATGGAAAAGGATAGGAAATTGAGAATATTCAAAGGAGTTTGTAATAGAAGTATTAGAACTCGTCAGCTTAGTTTTTGTTGTTGTTTAACCACCACCACCACCATATTTTTTAAAGTCTAGTACTTATGCTGCCTGTCTCTTTTGCCAAATCGTTAGGTTACGGGGATGCAAACAAATCAACACCGGTTGTCAAGCGATGGTGGTGGACAAACACAAAACACACACACACACACACACACACACACACACACACACACACACGCACACACAACACACACACACACACACACACACACACACACACACACTCACTCACTTTCCACAAACACATACGACAGGCTTCTTTCAGTTTCCATCTTCCAAATCCACTCTCAAGGCTTTGGTTTGCCCAGGATAATAGTAGAAAACTCATTTCCAAGGTGCCACGCAGTGCGACTGAACCCAAGAGCAACTGATTGGGAAGCAAGCTTGATATGAACGTGA
>NC_142931.1:23741033-23748533 GCF_046866305.1 Octopus bimaculoides | reverse complement strand
GACTCTTGTAAAGCGTTACTTATCCTCAGATGTGGATAAACAAATACACGGCCTTGTGAGTTAAAATCTAAGGAGCAAATCTTGTAATCATTGCAGTCAGATCTCTTAACACGATTCGGTGTCTCACTCTTCACCCTTCTTGCAACTTAGTCTTATGAAAGTTCACGATTCATTGAAAAATCAACCCTTGGAATTCACTCAGGCGTGTTAATGATAGATTCAAAAACTGAGAACATCATTTCCTTTTCAGTCGTGGTGAAACATACCGCGTCATTTGAATGCTAAACTGCAGACTAAAAAACATCTTGCTAATATAAACATCCCCACCTCATTTCATTCTACCGTATGTTGCCTATATTCCACTAAGCGGATTGAAATGTTAACAGTTAAAAGGTTTATAAATAGTGGACACAGTGCAGTGGTGAAAATAAACGACATAGAACAGTTAACCTCGCCTTGGCTGGCGATATCTAGACCCTATCAATTTTGCGACTTACTAATTCATGGCTCTCTTACTGCACCACTTCATAATACAAGAAAGGAACTGATAGTAGTAGTAGTAGTAGTAGTAGTAGTAGTAGTAATAATAATAATAATAATAATAATAATATTCTGCTTAATACCACAGATTTGCTTGTCAGTTGTTTGACCTTAACCAGTTGAGCATGTCCCTTGGTGGCTGATGATATGTGCATCTCTGATCATGAGCAGAAGTAGTTGGGGAGCATCATAGCCATGTGTTGAGAGGAATTCTTTAGGGTTTGAATAATTCACCTTTGGAAACATGGGTGTTTTGCTCAACATCCTTAAACAAACCTTATTCAGGGACCTTTTGAGCGGGATGGGCATCTAGACCTGAAGAATATTCTAACTGGGCCCCACCTGCGAGGTCATGCGTTGTTTATCTTGATATGAGATCACCATGTCGCGTACATATGGTTGTGATGCATGTGCCTGGTGTACCCTTATCAGACGGGTACTCATGATGGGCATACTGGGCTTCGTATTTTGTACCCCAGTGTCACTTTGATGGCAAGCATTGCTCTCTCACTCAATAATAATAATAATAATAATAATAATCTTTTCTACTTTAGGTACAAGGCCCGAAATTTTCTAATTGATGTATCAATACCAGCAGATGACAACGTTTCTCTAAAAGAAATGGAGAAACTTTCAAAATACAAAGACCTGGAAATAGAGGTAACCCGAATGTGGAATCTAAAAACAAATACAATTCCCATCATAGTGGGCGCATTAGGTATGATAAAAAAATATTCAGACAAATACATAACAAAAACACCAGGATTTACAAATATATATACAGAAAATTGCACTACTGGGCACTGCACATATCCTACGCAAAACACTCTCAATACAGTAACAATAAGAGCATTACAGCAAACCACAGCACATACCCAAGGCACACTGAGCTGCGCTCGGTAGTAAAGTGAAAGCACGTCATAAAAATATAACTACTGAATAATAATAATAATAATAAAAATAATAATAATACCACCACCAACAACATTAACCTATAACAGAGATAACCCAAGTGGCTGCAGATACTGTACTAAGTTCGCTGTTTTTATAATCTATGTCCCGTCTGGCCAGGATCATCTTAACCTTGTTATTTTTCTAAGACCGCCCCGGCGTTCTATCGTGGAGTGACGTCAATGCAAAATAAACTTATTAAGACTATTGCGAATGTCTTCTCATTGATATCAGTAGAAACCGCATGGAGCAATAAAACAGGGTCGATCGGGGAGATGGGATGAGAGAAAGAGAAAAGAAGGGAGGGAAATATTAGCGCCAAATTAGCTGTGGTGCCGAAGGGGACGATAGCGAGACCCGTAATGGATGTCTAGGTATGTGTGTCTAGGTTTGTGTGCGGCGTGTGTGCGAGAGACTATACATAAATATACATCATTTATGCATATATATTTATACATACATATTATCATGAGCAAACATATATGCACATCATGTAAATGTCGGACATATATATGTATATATATATATATATACTTATACACGCACACGTGTGTAAATGTATATATATATATATATATATATATATATATATATACATATATATGCATACATATGCGAAAGTAGGTATATATGAAAAATATTTTAATACGTAAATATATCTGAATGTGCGCGCACGTGTGAATCTCATATGTACATATGTCTACGGCAAATATTTTATACATATCTATCTGGATATAATGTCTTTGTATGTATGTATATATGTAGATAAATAAATATATAAATGCATACAGACGCAGTTTTATTGATGCTGAAAAAGCTTAATATATATAAATGTGCATATCTATATGCATTTGTGTGTGTGTGAGCGTATGTATAAACGTATGCACATATGCATATATATGTGTATTATAAATATATGTACGTATGTTTATTATGTACCTGTATGCGTATATATATATTTAATTACACACACACACACACACACACACACACATATATATGCAAGTGCGCGCGCGTGTGTATGTGTATATGAAAGAGAGACAGACAGACAGAAAGAAAGTGAGAGAGAGAGAAAGACAGAAAGAAAGTAAACAAGCGGCTGAGAGGGAAAATGTACATAATTAGAACTGTGTTGCATGTGTTATCATAGTGTGACTCAGAAAGACGCCATTTTGTCCGTTTGTCTTAATGTCTATTGGTTCTTCAAGATTACATATTCTGGCGCCAGCATTTTGACGTCATTGCTAGGTATAAACTGCATACGTGTGTAATTGGTGTTTAGCATTGGTGTCTTGTGTTTTTTTTTTCGGGGTTGGGGAAAAGCTGCTTTTCCTTCTGGTAAATTTTCTTACCTATAAAATTGTTCTTTACTTTTCTTTGCCGATTGTAACACGGATGATTTCAATCTTAACATAAATCAACGCAAGAAAGTTAGGCTCATTGACTGCATTAATGTGAGAGTATGATTATACATACATAAAAACATACACACATACATAATACATACATATATATATGTATATATATATATATATATATATATATATATATATATATATATATATATATGTATGTATGTATCTGCACATAGATCCATTTATGTATGTTTATACCCACGTACACACGCACGCACGCACACACACACACACACACACACACACACACACACACACACACATGTGTATGTATATGCACATAGATCCATTTATGTATGTTTTTATATACACGTGTATATAAATATATATACATGCACAAATGCGTACATATATACTTAAACACACAAACGCACACGTACACGCACACGCACACACATATATATAGTGATATTCACATGTTTTCATATTATGTAACAGCACTCATACACACACACGGACCAAAAAACACACGCAAACCCACACACACACACACATACATACACACACACGAATATATATAATGATGACGAACTGACAGAATCTTCAGAGACTCACCTAAAATGGCATGCGTTATTTGAATCGATTGTCTGTAGTTTGAGTTCAAATCTCGCGAACGTCAACTTTATTTTTGATCATCTTAAGACGAAGTACGTCGTAGGGGAAAGAATATACGGGTCTTTCGAGAAGCGGTACAAAAGTATTTTCTATGATAATATAGCTATTAAAGCCAGCTTAGCAGCTGAGGAGAGGTTACACAAAATTTTCAAGTCTCGGACATTTGAGCAACGATTACATACATACATACATACATATACACACACGCGAACAAACACACACACACACACACACACACACACACACACACACACACACATGTATATATACTGCCTGGCTCTCCGTCGGCTACGGTTTCGAGTGTTCCAGTTGATTCGATCAACGGAAAGAGCTTACTCGAGAAATTAGCGTGCAAGTAACTCTAATTACTACTCATTTTAGCCAGCTGTGTTGATTGGAGCAATGCGAAATAAAGTATCTTGTTCAAGGACACGGTGTGCCCTCTGGAACCGAATTCAAGAGGTCATGATCGTGAGCTGAATACGTTAACCACTAGGACACGCGTCTTCACACATGTATGTACACACAAACGTACCAGAGCTGCCACTCATAAGCGAGTATGACTTGTTTTAGGTGATGATGTAGTCGCAGGAAGACATAAGAAACCTCTCCTTCAATCCTTGATCCACCATAACATTTACAATATGACACTGAATGAGAGAAAGAGAGAACGAGAGAGATAGAGAGATAAAGAGATAGAAGGGGAGGAGAGAGTGAGAGGGGGAGAGAGGGAACTGCAAACAGAGTGATGGCGACTCTAGCAGTGGGATGCTTCGCATTTTCAGCTCGGTCGAGTGAAGCAACGTGAAATGAAGTGTCACGGCCATGCATGCCTGTCCTTTGTTTTTGATATTCCGAGTAATGTCTGGTTATGGGTAAATATCACCTTATTTGGAAATGAGCGAAGGTTGGCGACAGAAAGAGCGTCCGGTCGTAGAAAATTCATCTCAGTAAGTTCTGTTCGACTTATGCGAGGCATGGAAAAGTAAACGTTAAACGATGATGAAGAGCATGATCACACACACACGCACGCACACACACGCACACACACACACACACATGTATATACGAGACCAAATCTACGACCAGATGCTCTACTTGACGCCAAATTTTCGAATAGAGATTGATAGATCGACTGAAAGTGGTTGATAAAAATGGAAATGATAAAGAAATGAAACGAAGATGGAGAGAACGAAAGATAATTGGAGAGAGAGAGAGAGAGAGACAGAGAGAGAGAGACAGAGAGAGAGAGACAGAGAGAGAGAGAGAGAGATCATAATGGAGAAAAATAGAGAAATCGAGAGTGCGAGAGTTCTACGAAGATGTAAAGACATTGTTATGGAGTAGTTGTATTTGCTAAAATGTGTCTGACTTGTCTATCGCCAATCACACCGTTGCTCATAAGAAGTCGAACAAGAAGTTGAACAAGTAGTTAAGCTAACTAACTAACTAACAAGCTAAATGAACGAATAAACAACGATATATATATATATATATATATATATATATATATGTTGTTAATTGGTAATTATTTAAAATATCTTGGAACATGGCTCTCTCTCGTGCTTATAATTGATTTAGAATCTTTATTTAACCATTCTAGAGTTGAACCGCAAGATGGCGTCAGATAAGTTTTCCAACTGATCACATTCACAGATATTAATTGAATTAAAACTGTCTCTGTACAGCTTCGACGAAGGTAATAATCTTGACATTTTTCACCTGCATGTCACGGAAACATGCCGCAGTAGTATAGTGTAATACATAGTTATATCAATGTAATATGAACTAACAACACAGTACATCGGTGCGGCATGATATGCACGACAGGCCATTGAAAGAACCCGCTCGTGGTTGATCATTGTGCTGGAAATAGCAGGCAAGTCTCACCGACAAGTAACCACTCATATATCCCTTACAGTCTGTCTTTCAAAGTTAGCGCACATTGTTTAATGTTGTCCTAGATATATCATGCCTGAAAAAAGACGTGTGATCACAACATTGAATGTATTTGATCATATGTGTGCCTGGTGACAGTTGACCTAACAACAGCAATAATGATAGATACAAAAAATGTATTATGACGTAGAACAGGTGATACACTACACATATGCTTTGTACAGATTTGATATTGCCGCAGTTAAAGTCTCTAGCCTAAAGAACTCGTCGATGTCTGTCACGGAAAAAAATGTAGGAATGGGAGCCTGAGATCTACTCTGTAAAATAATAAATTCTGCTAAAACTGGTCCAAGAACCTGATAGTAGCTTTAAAGGGTGCTACGGGTTACGCATAGTACCAACGCATAAACTGCACATCCACACAATACTGACACACACAAACACACACACGCAAATATACACTCTACAGCAGCATGTAGCACAATGATGCACACACTCTTCGAATAGGTATCGTTTCTATTATCTTACTTCATACTCTATTTTAATCAAGGGTTAACTCGAAACATCAGTCTCCTTCGATTACTTTTCCTTTTCCTTTTCACGGTGTTAAATTCATTGTGTGCAACTCATATCGTTAATTTTTGAGTGCTTATATTTTGTGTATTAATTTTCGAGTTATGATGACAAATTTGGAGTCTTTGGTACTATGCAGTGACGCCTTGTTCTAGCATTAGTGTAACCCTCGATGCCAAAGTTTGGGACAAGTCCCTCTAGGATCTTCCAGATATATATTATGGTATATCTTTCCCGCCTACGCTCTAAGGAATAGAGTCTTAGTCTCTTGAGCCTTTCCCAGTAGCTTATATGCTGCATAGAGGCTAGCTTCTTCGTGTAGCTTCGTTGGATTGCTTCAAGTTCTGAGATTAATTTTACACTGGTTAGTGACCATAGGTCGGAACAATAGTCAAAGCGGCTTAGGAACAAATGTCCTCCAGAGGACCATCATGGTTTCCCGATCTCTCGTTCTAAAAGTTCTAAGAATCCATCCGATCAACCGCCTGCATTTCATTGCCAACTTAGCAACATTCACATGGAAGGATGCATCATTACTCATGTAAATACCCTGGTCTCGCACTGACTGTGTCTCTGGGATTGCAATCCCTCCAAGTCCAGTGTATTTAACTGGTATTGCATTTAGTTTTGCATGCTGATAGCACAAGGCTTGAAACTTTTCCGCATTAAACTGCAAGCTATTCTTCTCAGTGCACTTGTATATTTCATTCAACTCACATTGTAGGTGCATAGCGTCTTTAGGGTTCTGTATCACCTGTGAGACTTTTGTGTCATCTGCGTAACTGGTGATCGTGGCTGAGGACATGTCTGAGAGGGTCATCATGAACAGTAGTGGTCTCAAAACAGTGGCTGGCGGAATACCGCTCACTATTTGCGTGTCATTGGAGGTGGCCCTATTGGCTACTGCCACCTGATTACTATCATTCAGAAAGTCATGCAGCCATTTTCCCAATTTCCCAACTATGCCAAGATCACGCAGTTTGTGACATATCATTCCATGATCGACTTTATCGAAGGCTTTTGCAAAACCGAGATATATCAGATCTACATTTGAGTGATTGAATAGCTGTTTGGACCCCCAATCATAGTGTTGTAGGAGTTGAGTCAGGAAGCTTCTTCCTGGTCGGAAACTCTGTTGGATGTAAGTCAGCAAATAATTTTCTTCAAGGAAGGTGATTAGTTTTCTTCTGACTATTCGTTCCATGACTTTGCTGATGTGCGAGGTCAGAGAGATAGGTCTGTAGATTTTGACCCCTGCTCTGCTACCTCCTTTATAAATAGATCATATTTTACCCTCTTTCAGCTTGATTAGAAGTTTGCTAGTTACAAGGAAGCTCTGGAAGAGGGACTGCAGTGGTTTTGATAGGACTCGCTTACATGCTTTTAGAAGGATTGCTGGGAATCCATCAAGTTCGGGTTCATCTCATCTATAGCCCTTATTACATCATCTTCGTTTAGATTGATGTAATCAATCATCACTGCCTCTGTTTTTGTATCTGCTGTGGCG
>NC_142931.1:23723533-23731033 GCF_046866305.1 Octopus bimaculoides | reverse complement strand
ATAAAAAAAATATAAAGGAAGAAAGGAATAAAACTAACAATCTAAAATATAACAACCACAAATGAACATACCGCACTCTGCATACAATTCCATGCACGAGTTTCTCTGTCATTTTCTCCATACGATTCATTGAGAGACGAGTATAAGTGGTGTCTGAAGTAGTTTTTGATCTGAAAAGAAAAAGAAAGAAATCCATGATTACCTTTGGTTCATGTTAAAGAAAATTATCTCCCTTAGATTCAGGTTGTCAGTCAAACTGCGTTGATTAACTTTACTAAATCGACTTCGTTCAATCAAACTGCATTTTCAGCAAACATTTAAAACTTTTGGATGGTTTATTGAAGAGTTTTTAGTAATCACTCAAACTTATATTGCTCAATCTAAGAAACAATTGTCACTTCAAAAGATTGACAAAATCAATGAAATTCATAGAATTACTTTCTTCCATGCAAATAAATATGACCATATGACTATGAGGGTTCTTGTTGCGTGCTGTTCATGTTTAGTGGCGATGAGATGCGATAATGCTTTCTTCATATGTGCAGTGATTACGCATTTTTACTGTCGAAAGCGAAAATATTTGCAGAAGCTTATTGGAGGAATTTTCCGTTGTCTCTGTCACTGCTGAATTAATGTGATGTGTCTAGAATGCACGTGAATAAAACTAAGGTACATAAAGAACAAGGCAGAGAAGTGTCAGCTGCATAGAAATGGGCGTTCTGGTGTAATTGCGGATCGTTCATGTATAGTAAGAAAGTGTTGGGGTCAAAATCAAAAGATGAGACACAGTAGAGCTGATAGTGTTAGTCACAAAGGGTTCTATTTGCACAAGCCATAGCAGTGCATAGCCACCAAGTTTAAAGAAGATGGATGAAATCCATAGCTGGGCAGTTTCGAAAGAAAATTTGCATCCTAGACACAGACAAAAACTTCTCTATGTCGAGGGCGACAGCATTGTTTTAATAAAATTTTAATTGGGTGAGATTAAATTCCCCGAAGATCTGGTATTTCGAAAATCATATTCATTGAGGAAGGGTACAAGGTGCAGAGAAGTCTATCTTTAAAGATGTTTCCATTCCCTCTTTAGATATTAGAGTTGTGATAGGATGATAGTTAATACAGTTAAAGAAGCACACTTCTTAGAAATGGAAAATACTGTAGCGTGTTTATAAAGATCAAGATATAATCCTGTACTGAGAGAGGGAGAGAGAAAGAGATAGAGAAAGAAAGAAAAAGTGTGACAGGATGAGAGAGAGATTGTAGTATTTGATGAGGATAGATCTAACTCTGGGGTATATTATGGAGGAATATAGAAGGGAAATTGTCAGAGCCGGTGGATTTTTAGGGTGGATGTACTATCGCATTTGGTGTGTATGAATATATGTGCGTGCCTGCGAGTCAGGTGAAGTAAAAATACCTAGTTTCGGAGTGGGTTTACTAAGTGTTTGCGTCGCAAAGTTAGATGCAAAACGGGAAACAGACATAGACACTTTTTCTGCAAGAGTGTAATTTAAACAACCATCTTGGTTGTTAAGTAGCGGAAAGGAGCAATGCATATAAAGCAACAGTTTGGAAGGCGGGTGTGCTTTTCGTACGTGTGTTCCGTAGAAGCATCCTTCATGGTTTAGATAATGGTCTTGTTGGGCAAGGGCTATCCAGTTTGTGTTGGTTAAGTTTATCGAAGTCGACCGTACTGTTTGAACTGTTTTAGTATTGGGAACTGTGAGCTTAGGTTATGTGGGGAATGTAGTGATGGTGATGGTGGTAGTGGTGGGGCAAACCTAAAGGAATGGTGTCAGTTGCTTGCCTAGCCGTTTTCGATAGGTCAAAGATTCTCTGTACATAAGCAATATTAAGGAATTTTTGTTTACATTCTACAAAGAATAAAATATGGAAATGAAAAACAAATCCAGAAGATACAAAGCGGAGAGAAATTTGATTTAAAAAAAAGAATTGATACCTTCAATACTTCTGCAATATTAATAATTAACGCAAAGAAATAATATCAGAAATGAAAAATAATCAGAGTGAATAGATTTTTCCCCCACAATATGAACTTGGACCATTTCTCTGGTGACATTAAGCAGTATAAATAATATTGTATTTCTAACTGAAATATAGACAAAATGGCTTTTCCAAGAAGCAAACATACTATCAATATATCTTTGACCTTCTTTTATTTGTCCCAGTCAATGGACTGCGGCCATGCCGAGGCGTTGCCTCGAAGGATGTAGTCAAAAACATCATCCCAGTACTTATTTTTTAAAAGTCTGGTAATATTATATCGTTCTCTTTTGCCGAACTGCTAAGTTATGAGGTTGTAAACAAACCAACACCGGTTGTCAGGTGATGGTGAGGACACACACACACACACACACACACACACACACACACACACACACACACACACCCACACACACATACATACACACACACACACACATACAACGGAATTCTATTTAATTCCCATCTGCCAAATTCACTCACAAGGCACAAGGCATGAGTCGGCCCGAGGAGATAGTTGAAGGCATCTGTCCAAGGCATCGCGCTGTGGGACTGCATCTGAAACCACGAGGTTTCAAAGCGACCTCCTTAACTGCACAGCCATGCTGCGCTTATGCAGAAGCTTTTCTCTAGTAACATGATACAAGCAGTATTATATGTCTTACTGAAAGGCAGAAGTAGTTTGTCCAGAAAGCGAGCCTACGGTCGATACATGTAGAAAAACTGTGTGAAAATGTTTCTCCGTCGTATGTAAAATATCACGCTTTATATTCTTTTAATAATTTAAGGCTTTAGAATTGTATAGGTCAACTTAGGTGACTAGAAACATGAAATTAAATAGATAGAATAAATGGGGAAGACAATCTCATGAATAAATATAATATATAAATTTATATTATTGATTCTAAACAAGGAATATTGAATTTACATAAATGGTTAGTAGTCATAGTAGTTTAGTATCTTTCGGAATCGATCATTGTTCCATTTCAGTGAAATTGCAAGATTCATGGCTTGGAAATGTAAGGTCTCCAGAATTAAAATAATAATAATTTTGATTTAGATTTTAAATGTACTGATATTACTTCCTGAATATTTTATTTATTCATACATTCAAATGATTTGACATCATTACATCTTTAAAAGACTTGAAGGCATCAAATAAATTTTTGGTACTTAGTCCATGGAAATAAAAATAATTAATTTACAAAATGGGTTTTAAATTTTTAATTATAAATTGAATCTCAAAATAATTTTGAAGGAAAAATATTGTGAGAGCAGTATAAATTCAGGATTAAAATAATTACTTCAAAAGATGTAGAGTAAATACAATTTCAATAGTCAAATTGTCTGAATTTAAATTAATCAAAACAAAAATCCAGCAATTACTAAAAATATGTGTCACCCGAAACTACAAGAAGCTTTATAAAAACGAATGCAAATCTAGTTCCGCCAATAAAAACTATCTGCAGTATAGTTACAGGCATGCGTTTGTGGTTAAAAAGCTCATTTTCACTTTGCAAACACATGGTTTCGGGTTCAGCACCACTGCGCGGTGGAAACTTGAGCGCGTATTCTCTATTAATGGACCTGGCTTACCAATACATGGTGGGTGAATTTGGTAGACGGAAACTGTGTGGAAGCCTGTAGTATATGTCTATATATATATATATATGTGTATGTGTATATATATGTGTATGTGTATATATATGTGTATGTGTATATATATATGTGTGTATGTCTTTGTGATAATGTTTGTCCTCTAGCACCTCTAGACGATCAGTGTTGGTTTGTTTTCCTCTGTATCCAAGTGGCACGATACAACAAGTAGCAGAATGAGGTGTGTGATATGAGAAGTGGTGTCATATGAATACGAGTGCATCTTTTCCCAGACTTATGGTCTCTTAGACGACCCATATATATATATATATATATACAATGCAGCACGGAAATTTGTCAGTGATCAGGTCGCGGTCTCAAAGCGACGAAAATATTTTGGCAAATTAAATTAAAATGTTGAAGTGAATCTAACAGTTTTTTGTGTGTTTCTCAATGGCTTATAAACTCCTTCCAGGCTGCAATTGTTTTTGTTTCAGCACACGATCTCAGATCAGGTCACTTGCTAAGCAAGTACATGTCTGTGATATATATATATATATATATATATATATATATACATACATACGTATATGTACATACGTCTATACGTATATATATATATATATGCATATGTGGGTACAGGACGTCATGAAACGTGTACAACAAAAAAGTATGAAGCACGAGTACATGGAACATGAACTATACTTTCGAACAACGAAGACACAAATGGAAAACAAAACAAACATAAAGAACGACCCTTCATCAGTTGTTAGCTGATTTTCTAGTTTCGTATTTCGGGCATTTAACAACAATGTACGCTTTCGATAAAACAGTTGCTCCCGCAAAGCAAATTAAATAAAGTTTGGGATTTTGCGGAGGGTCAAAATAGGTAACACAAACACGACAGTGAAAACAAACAGGAAGGGCTGCTAAGCCTAAAAGAGGTTGTGGTGGCGAACGCGTAAATCAAGCTAGGACAGGAGACAAACAAGAACACGTCTTCCTTGTTCCAACTATAATAACGGAGAGAAAGAAAGAAGGCCGATGGTCAAGTGGGTGCTACGTGAGCAAAGGAGGAGGAGTGAGGGAGAGAGGGTGACCGAGTAATAGGATAGAATAGTGGGAGAAGAGGAGGTGAAAGTATAAGAGAGACAAAAAAGAGAAAAACGAAAGAGTAAAAAGATCGTATAGAATGCGCATCAGAATTATTAAGATAAAACTTACTTGGAAGAGGATGCGTGGCGTTCAATCATATAATGATATAAATAATATATATATATGCATATATACATACGTATATGTACATACATCTATACGTTAATATATATGCATAAGTGGGCACAAGACGTTCAGCAAAAAAGTACGATGCCTGAGTACATGGAACATGAACTATTCTTTCGAACAACAAAAGACACGAATGGAAAACAAAACAAACATAAAAAACGACCCTTCATCAGTTGTTGGCTGTTATATACAAATATATCTATACATCTATGCACATATATGCAAAGATACTCATACGTATACAGATATCCATGCACACATACGCACGCTTGCACACTCACACGCACGCTCGCACACACACACACACGCATGTATGTATATTGGTCGAGACAGTCTCTTCCCGTTCTGGAGTTTAAGCTGTTCGTTCTCAAGATGATGTGACATCAGAACCTTTCTGGTAACAATCAGCGCTCAGGCGAAACCGTCAGAGCGTTAAGAGACGGAGTCAATCAAAATATAATCGTAGATGTAAACATACATTTCTATGCATACACACCATCTTTTCATTTTAGACTTTTATCGCAGTACCGAGAAATTTAGCAATATTTACAATTATTCGTTGAGTACTTGCATTGAGTTATATTTCACAGAAAAGTTGAGATGTACTCTATTGATATCATGTGAGTTTCTTTCCACACTCATCCTAATTCAGAGTTCAGCTTCATTTATTGTATTACATGAGTACATACATACATAAGCACACATATACTGGTAGGTATACGTGAACATATATTTATTCACGCATATATATATATATATATATATATATATATATATATATATATATATATAAAGTGAAACGAAAGAAAATATATGAAGGGTTTGAAGAGCAAGAAGAAATGAAAACAAAATGATACCCTAACACCAAGTAAACTGTCTTATTTCCCACATATCGACTGAAAGTATGTATGTGTATGTGTATATATAAAAAAAATAACACGAATAAAAAATCAGTCTGAGGAGGAGGGGAAGAAAAATAACTATAAGAGGAACGAGAATGAAAACGAATAACAAACACAAACAAAAACAAATGATAATAATCTATATAATATAAAAATTTGTACCGTAAAAGCTTTTACAGATTGCAAAACTACATCTCAACGTTAGTTTTTTTTTTCTCCTCTCACTCTGCTGCCACATTTTCTACTCCCACTACCACCCCTACTTTCACATTGCGTGTTTCCTTACTTAACTGATTATCTGACCAGAGCAGAGTGATTTTTTTTCTCCATTGATTTATGATGTATTTTTTTTCTTCTTATACTTATTATATGACGCCTAATGTTTGATGACAATAAATAAATAAAAAAAAAAAAAAAAAAAATGAAGGCCAACCAAACGTCAGGCAGCTTTAAACACGTTGAGTAAAAGTTATTCTTTAATCACAAATACACCCACACACACGTATATGCAAGTAACTACACACATATATCTACATTTTCAATTTTGTACGTATGTATATATATGTATGGGCATGTATATATATATATATGTATATATATTCGTGTGTGTGTGTGTGTCCAAGTGTATGGCTGTGTGTAGTCGCTTAAAAGTTTCCAAGTGCAATTTGGTTAGACAGGATCTAAGAATCAGGTTTCCATCTAGCAAAAATAGCTCCAAAACTTTAAAATGACAAAATAAGAATACTAACACCGACAACGCCACCACCATCACCACCGTCACCATTACGTCTACCATTATTATCGTCATCATCATCATCACCAACCGCCTCCACCACCTTCCCCACTACCATTACCACCAAGAATAACAGTAAGGATGGCAGCGACATAACAACACAACGGTAACTCTAACAACGAAAACAAAAAGAAAACAAACTGTCAAAGCAAGAAGACATTTTTAAGCGTGTATTTCAAAATGTCATACGAACACCTCCTCCACAACATACACAGAGTCATAAACAAAATACTTAAAAGTGTCGCTAATGTATCTAGTTGCAGCTATAATTCCCTTTTAGACAACCTATACCGGCAAACCTCGTCGTCGTCCTCCTCCTTTCACTGCACGCGCTCGCCCATGAACACATACTTATCTGAGTGTTTGGGAGTGGATTTGATAGACGGAAACTGAAAGAAACCCGTTGTGTGTGTGTAAGTGTGTGTGAGTGTGTGTATGTATGTGTGTTTGTTCCCCCTTACCACCGCTTGACAACCGATGCTGGTGTGTTTATGTCGATTTGCCTCTCTCCCCGGAAGTCCTGGCTTTGTGCCAAAATTTGAAACCAATATTGATAATACCCAGGAATGTACGACATTTTTCTGCCTTCACTGTAGTATGCTATGGCGTTCGTCATACATGGAGCCATCGCACCAAATTGGGTGCAGCTTTAACTAGCCCAACCATGCAGCAACTACTCTCTGTAGATACTTTACGTTTGCTTTCAGTTATGTTCTTTCTTTTTTTCATATATGCCTCCGCTATTGCAATGATGGCGATTTCTATGTTTCTCTCAGCAGATTACAAGTCATTATTCTGATAATTTCTTGATTCCGATACCAGTTAGACACTATTGCATATCAGTATATACCAGTGCCCAGCAATAGCTAATGCAACAGCTACTGGAATAACGTTATGAACGCACCGATTTAGAATCGGTCG
>NC_142931.1:23713533-23716033 GCF_046866305.1 Octopus bimaculoides | reverse complement strand
CCTGATTATCAAAATATAAGAAAATACCACGGATTCGTGATCATCACAGAAAATTAACAAAGAAAAACATTATTTATAACTTTGCTTTTCACTAATTACTCATATTCATCATGTATAACAAATTTAATTTAATTTTTGTTCATAGTCTGTTTTTGCTTTTCCTGCACGGAAACCAACATTTGCTATACATACATACATACATACATACATACATACATACATATATACATACATACGTGTGTGTGCGTCAGTGTGTGTGTGTGTGTGTGTGTGTGTGTGTGTGTGTGTATTTGTTTGTGTGTGCGTAGGCGCATGTGCCTATAAATAAGTGTATCATATATGCATATAACTTAATTCTAGTTGTTTTACGTTTCATTCCCAGTTTCAGGCTAGGAGGCAATCCTCAGTTGGAGACTCTTCGTGGTGAGACATTCATCACCGTCGGATGCTACAGCAGTAATGGTTGTTACGACGCGCATCAACATAAAAAAATGAGATTCCTACTCTGTTAATTTATTTCCTGGCGAAATCAGCTAAAAAAAAAAAAGGCATGCGTGGACAGATCAGATGAGAAAGAAAACCCTGTTGAGTTTGTCTCTAGCCGAGGTCTGTAATGATACAGTATAGACATTGTATAAATGGAAGCAGTAATAGTTTGCTATTCGCTGCGCTTTCTGTCAAAAGACACGTTGCCATCCACAGAGCAACAGTTTTTCTACTGTGAAACGTGAAAGTAACTATCGCCGACGCAGGCGGTGTGTGATCCTTAGTTAGAGACTTTGTTCGGTCTAATATATCTGTAAAACAGTAACGTAAGTGTCCTAAGGTGAGTTCAGCATGAACGGAAACAACACTTTGAGCAAAATAGCAAAAACTCTTTCGATTGTAATTTTCAGTACGGACTTGGTCCGTGAAAGTGTGCACCACCGCTCGTTTCGGATTAGTAGCAAGTTATACGTCCGACGCGAGGTATCAGATAAATGACTACATGACTAACTGGCTTGTGGCAGCAACGTTGCTTTCTGATCCTTCTATATTGGTCCTTCCTATTTTTGCGAAGCAGAATTTGCAAAGCATTGGATTGTTTACATACTAACAAGGAACGGGAGTTAGGTTTAGACTTTCATATGGCGGGTCTGTTTATGCTATTGATTCTTTGCGTGTACATGGCTGCTGACTTATGTGGTGGTAATGGTGGCGAAACTAATTAATCACCGGAACATGGTTCAGGGATGAAAGACCTATCGAGTTGTCTATTAGTGGATCTCATCTAAAGATAGCTGGAGCCATGTGACAAGGGTCTCATGGACGTTCACTAATCTAGTCTCAAATTAAGAACAGAAAAAAACCCCAGACACTTCTCCTCCGGTCGGGATTGGCTATATTAAAGTGACGAATACTGGGCGGCAAGTGAAACACTATTGCTGAGCACAAGCTGAATGTCTAGTTAAGGTACCCTACGTTTCTGTTACATTTTCGATATCCACAACATTCTGCTATGTATATCGAAGGTGTCGCTCGATGTACATTGCAGGATGGCGAAGTCGAAATCCACTGAAGGTTGTATAACAAACGACTTGGAAAAATGAATAGCGGTGGTGTGAGCGACCAACATCAGACAGGGAAGACGGTGTTGGAGAGAAGTTAAATTGCGTGCGAATTGATACCTGGTCAGGTAGGAATATATTAAAACACATACACATATCCACACGAGCATAAATGATCAAATAACAGATCGATACATAGGGGTACTATATACACAAGTTATGGGAATGCACATCAAAATAAACTACTGTTTTAAATAACTAAGTACAAAGGTTTCTATTGGTTTTGATGACGAATATTCAATTCTTCTCTTAACTGAATTATTTGGTCATTGATTTAGAGTTTAACAGACTGAGTATTCCACTGACACGTGTATCTCTAATGCAATTCTCAAGTAAAGTCAGCGTGTCAGCGTGACATAGATGTGTGACAAGGCTGGATGTCTGAATTATACGGGTAAACTATAGTTTCCGTCTATCTGATTTCACTCAGGAGGCTTGGATGAACCCGAAGTTATGGTAAAATGCACTTGATCAAGAAACCATGTAGTGGGATTTCGTGATTGCGAAACGGAAGCCTTTTCAATTTGACCATACCGTATCCACATGCTGCTTTGAATATAGTGAAGGATATACATTGTAGAGAGCACGGTGTGAAGGTGGCGTGTTGAGGTTGATGAAAATAAACACAACTTGATTGTATTTGGCAGTTCAATAATTTAAGATTGTCAGGTTCCATTAACATATAATTGTTCAATCTCCAACTTCTCCATTAACACCGGCCAGCTAGTTTAATTGGTTAGGCTAGTCTTGAAAACCAGCATATGAGAAGCGTGCATATAAATGTATATATCGTATATAGTATCTATCTATCTATCTATACATACATACATACATATACATATACATTTATGCATATGTATATATACATCTGTGTATATATATATATATATATA
>NC_142931.1:23692592-23700092 GCF_046866305.1 Octopus bimaculoides | reverse complement strand
TATCCCGTCGTTGGGTGGAGATTTGACCAGAAAAAAAACGATTCTGAGTGACAGAAAAGATTCATCAACCCTAGTACTACTGCTCTTGGACCGGAACCTTATTTAACGAACCACAAAGCGTGGAAGGTAAATTTTACTTCGACGAGTTTTGAATTTAAGAGTACCCACAACCTGAACTAATAACGCAAGGATCTGTAGCCGGCGCTCCAATGACTCTCCAAATTCACCATATTTTAATTGCATTATTATTACCTTATTATTGAAACAACGATGTAGTGTAATTTGCTTGGTAGCTGCTAGATGCTCTTAGTAGACCGAGCAAGTACATAGTGGTTATGTCTGAAGATAGATAGTCTCCATTAGGTTTAAATGTCAAATACATGCCATCAGTATATCACACAATGTTACTTTAGATGCATTATATCTGACTAAAGGTGGCGTGATCTCAGCTGGAAGGTTGTTAATCATGGCCCAGCTCTATCAGTATTTACTTGCTAATATGGTAACTGTAAGGGATTTAGCTGCTATTTCTAGCAGGATGATCAACCACGTACAAATCCCATTATTGGCTCGTCGTTGTTGTTGATGTTATTGTTGTCGTCTAACCCAGATCAACCCTGATCAAGTAGACTTCTGTTCAAGAAGTCTATTCAAGAGCCTTCCAACAGTGACCATCTCATCCTCCATGGAATATTTCCGTTTACCTAATGGAAAGTTGCTGGTGTACTACACTATGTCTGAATAAAGATAGAAGTGATGACAGGTGTAAGGTTGATAATCATAGACCTCCTCTGTCAGTTTTTACTTGCGGTTATACACTACCAACAATAATAACAACTGATATGTATCTAACGGGCTCTATAGTGGTGAAACACCGAGCACACCGCGGTATTTGAATAATGAGCCAGTGAAATAAATTATGCCATTGCCTCGAATCAACTCGGTCCCTGTGAGTGAAATTGAGAAGACGGAGATTGTAATTCAAAGGGCTACTCTTGTCATGCTGTATCATTGTCTCATTCTACTTGAGAATTACGTTAAGGGTACACCTGTCTGTGGAATACTCAGCCACGTTTTAACTTCTTTTAATGAAAAGTTGGTTGAGTTGCTGGAGTAAGTGGACTCCCATATGTAGTTCCCGACAGAGAGACTACTCTGTGTGTGTGGGTGCACGCGCGCGTACGTGCGTGTGTGTGTGTATGATTAGAGCTAATTTATACGAATAGGATTATACATAAAATGAATTATATTTAGCTCTTTGGCATTTAAACCAGCCATATCAGACCCAAATATTCTACATTTTGTTTTACGTTCAAATTAGCTAGATCCGGCCTTTCGCACCTCCTTAGCAATGTCATTCTGAAAAATAAATCATCACATCAATGAAATCCCGAAGTTATGAAATGACGCATATTAATTCAAAACAATGGGAATAGATAAGCATTACAACTGACAGGAGAATCTGAAAGCTAAAGGGTTAAAAAAAAAACGGGTAGAAATGAAACTAGCATCGCCCGTGTGGAAGAATATCTGAGAATTTGTGAGCGCATGTCTGCATATGTGCTTGCTTAAAATTATAAGGTGTATATATGTGTTTGTGTGTATGCATATATATATATATATATATATATGTATACACATATATGTTTTGAATGTGTTTACCCTTGGGCTCACCTTTACACACCAAAAACTACAAAATGTTCTTCCCAGCACACCACACCATCAGCAGTCCGAGTTATGCTTATCTCCGTTTCGAAACCCATTTTCGGCATTGCAAAGGTCGAATCTGATTAACTGAGCTGCTTCAATAAAAGGTTATATTCTTTACACGCCGGACGTCTAATGGTTGTTGTAGCAATTCTTGTATTCAAACATCGTACTATTCTAGTTTTTACTGCCATTTTATTACGCACTCTGAAAGAGGGAAAATAAAATCAAATCAAAAACGAAAGTCAGGAACTGAAAAGAGAATGGAAATAAAAATATTTATAGAAGAAAGTTCTAGAACTACAAAATGAATTCGTAACGATAATTTATGATATATATATGTGTGTGCGTGTGTATGTGTGAATATATTGGTGTTTATATATATATATGTGTGTGAATATATTTATGTATTTATGAAAATATGAATACATATATATATATTTATGATAGTGATACTGGTAGTTACGATGAATCTTATGAACACATACTTTTCAAAAATGTGCAATTCCTCTTGCCTAAAAAATTTGGTAATGAGTCAAAGGATGTAAATGGAAGTTTGGAGGATTTGTAAAAACATAAAGTATAAAAATAGTCGTGCGTTTGAACGAAATGCATTGCAGTATTTTAAAACATATTTTTACGTTCTGAGTTTAAATCCTGCCAGAATCAACTCTACCTTATATCATGATACAGTGTTATTCTGAGTATACATAAAGATTGTATTGTGTTTTCCCATATATCTACTTGCTTTTCATTTAACTGACCAGGAGTTAAGCAATATCCAAACACGATAACATTGCTTTGGACCCATACACTCCTGTTCCCAGCACGATTCATTTCAATTTTCAGCTTAGCGCATAGAAAGTTGAACCTAACAACTAGATCTACACTATATCGCTTTAACCGTGATAATAGTAGCAGCAGCAGTAGTAATAATGGTGGCGGTGGCGGCGATGGTGGTGGTGGTGGCGGCGGCAGCGACAGTAGTTTTAGCAGTAGAGTAGTAGTAGTGGAGGTGGTGGTGCTGGTAGCGGCTGCAGTTGCAGTAGTAGTAATATTATAAGTGGTTTGCTTCTTTTAAGCTCAAAGTCATTCCATGATCACGCAGATTTACAATCAAAAGCTATGACCATCTTATGTTTGTATATTTAGGACTAGATTTGAAAACGACACAGTGTGATAGGAATGAGATTTTGGCCACTTTTCCAGGCTCGTTTGTTGGAGTAGCCACATTAATGGCTAGCAAGCAAGAGTAATTGTTAGTTGTTGTTGATGTTGTAATCAGCCCCAGATCAACCGTGATCAGAACTGCCTGTGAGTAAAGTCGCTACCTCTATAACCATCCTGTATAACATTTTAGTGTCTTTACACCATTTGTCTACAACGAGAAATTTTCTCCGTGACAAAACACAGAGAATGGCTTTCTTACAGGCTCGAATATGCTCCAAAGATATTCGAACTGGTAATAACCTCCTCGTGTTTGCATAACAGGAACTACATTGTTCAATATTACTCTTTTACTCGTTTCAGCCATGCTGCTGCGGTTTTGCTGGAGCACTACCATGTATGCATTTTTGTTTTGTTTTTTTGTTTTTGTTTTTGTTTTTCTTACTTAAGCCGGTTGGATGTAATTTGGCAGAGATTTCGTTGCTATTTCTAGCAAGACAAACCACCGTGCATAGGTTCCTTCGCAATAATAATAGTAATAGTAGTATCAGTAGGTTGTAAAAACAATAATGGCGATGCCAATTGTCTTTGGAGTGAATATCCTATTAGAAATACTTTTAACCTGTTGTTGTTTTTGTTCAGCTGGTGTTGTTGTTATTGCTGCTGTTTTTGTAATTATTCTTGTTATTATCCCTGTTATTGTTCGCGCTGTCATTAGCAGGCGCTACAGCAGCAATGTTCTTCAGCGAGTTAAATCCACAGGTGTTCTTGGCGTTATTAATTCTCGATTATTCTAATTTTCTTCCACTGACTTACCCCTGACTTGCAATCATGTAGAGAAACAACCATCTTTAAATGCTTCTTCCATCCAGATAACCTTCTCTTAATGAATTCAAATTACATTTTAAAAACAACATTAGACGACGTTAGACCAATAAACGAAAGAGTGCAGCGTAAACAAATTGCTCCGATGAAGTATAACCGAGATAATAGTTTCGTGTTAGGCACAAGTCCAGCAATTTTGATGGTAGGGGTGTAATGAATAACAACGACCCCAGTATTTGACTGGTACTTCATTTCTTCGATCCCGAAGTATGAGCGAGAAAGTTTACTTCGGTGGAATTTGAACTCATAACTTAAAGAGTGAGAAGAAATACCGCAAAGCATTGTTTTTTTTGTTTTTTTTTTGGTGGGGGTTGTTTTGTTTTAAGGTTTTTCTTTTTTTTCCAGGCTTTTACGATTCTTTTCGTTCACTGCTTTTGCGTCAGAGATAATATATGTAGTATTCATTCAAGGACTAACTGACAACTTGCGATACATCTACCCTTGTTTATCACTGAACCATTCATCACTGATTCGGGTCAACACAGTACGTTCAGTACATGAACCATGTTGCGCTTATTACAAATTGATTCTGCTTGGATAGGAACAGAAATTCCCTATTGGCACGTTGTCGTTGTTATTGCTTGACAGACCAGTTTTGATTGAATAAACCCATGATAAAAAATGTTCCAGCCATGACCATCCCGTCATTTTTAAAAACGTTATAGTATAATTCAAGAGAAATTTGGTATCTATTTCTAACTTACTAACCATCCGCATAGTGGTTCGTCGTGTCGCTATTGTCTAGTCCAGATCAACCCCGATCGAACAAACTTCTGTTCAAGAGCGTTCTAACAGTAACCACCTCAGCTTTCATTGAGACGTAGTATAACTAGGACAACAGTTTCCCGTGGGATACTTTTCTGTTTACCAAATGAAAAGTTACGGTGCACTTTGTATGGAAAATTTAAAGTTAAAGTATTTTGTTAAATATATAAAAACTATTGTTTACTTTGTAACATTAATCCTATTTGTGTATAACAAATTTCTCGATAACATGTTTTTTCCAATATATTCAAGTATTAGTGTGGATTTTCTAAAGCCTTAAATAATATTTTTTTTTAAACCGCGGTGTACCTGTGATGTCTTCTGCGGCGCACCTCGATACGGAGGGATAGTAAACTATTATTTCTAGCTAGTATTTCATTGCTCTGATCATTAGGAGTGGTAGGGGCATTGAAGCTAGAATGCTATTTCTACAGATTCCTTCGTTGGAGTAGCCACATTTGGAATAGCAAGTAATAGTAATTATTAATTCTTTTTGCTGTAGTTTAGGTCAGTCGTGATTGCAATCGTTAAAAATGACAAGGGTATTGTATTCTTCTGAGGAGCAACATATCACACAAGCAAAGCTTCTACAGAGTCAATCGACCTGCTATAAATAACAGCCTATTGTGTTATAAAAGAAAAAAAAAGGAATGATATATTGAACAAGGTCGTTCCCGATAAATAAAATGATGGCATAGTCGTGGCTGGAATGCCTTTTATCGTAGGATTACTCAATCAGGGAAACTCGGGCTAAAAAACAATAATAAGCTATAGGATAATATTGTGTGAGACTTATGCTGTTCTAAGACAGCCTTATATACATAAGTCATGTGACATTAGAACGATTGTTAGTGTTGGAATTTGCGCCTGACAGAATTGCCTACGTCACTAAAATATTCATTAAGTCTCAGAGTAGAGTTAATGAGTGAAAAAAAACTGAATATTCCATTCAAGTAGGGACCACCCACCCCCACCCCCACCCCCACCTCTACTTTCCCAGTGATAGATACCGCTAATCAACAAAAAAATTAACAGAAGCAATATATCAAGATACATTTACTTTTATGTTCCATTCGACTGACACGTGACTACATATTTTAGAGAAGGTAAAAATGATTAAATCAACCCTCAATACTTTACTGGTACTTATTTTATCGACCCACCGACACAAAAATTAAATTTAAAGTCGATCTCAACAGGATTTGAACACACAACTTAACAAGGTATAACTAGGCCCTCGAGGAAGAATTTTATAAACGCGAGCAGAAAATTTCTTTCACAACCACTTTTCATCTGTGAACGCTAGTTTTCAGTATATGCAACCATTTTCTAAATCCCGGTAGATTCCAGGAGCCCAAGTACGATAAACACTTTGCAACTAGTAACAAAATACTTAAAAGCATTTTATGTGATTGCACTACCGATTCCTTCAAACCACTAACGTACTTCTTAAGGCTACCATGGCCTATAAGTGACTGAGATTACAATACTTCCTGCCCCTGAATGAGATGCTAGTCCATTTCAGGGTTAACTTCCCATCAGTTGCTGAGTAGAATGGAACAATGTGAAATTTTACTCAAACACCATAACGCACTGCCAGATCCGGGATTCGAAGCCACGATCACAAGATCGTAAGTATAAAACCCTAACCACTAGGTCACGGGCTTTAATACGTGCTCCTACTACGGATAGTAATGATTTCTGACTTTGGCACAATGTCAACAAAGTTTCGGGTAGGGGTTGCCACTTTAATCTACCTTAGTAGTTTCCCTTCAGTCAATCATAGCAAATGTTGGATTTAGTTTGTAAGTAGATATAATTAATACTATTTGGTGGTGGTGATGGTGGTAGTGGCAGCGGCGATTGTAAGGTGGTGACTTACCAGAGACAGTATATCACCCAGTCTTATTCAGTTTGGCTGTTTAATGTTAAGAGCCATTAAATTTTGCTTACACTCACTTAACTACTAATTACCAATTAGAAGTTACATCGGAATAATTTAACTTTTTCGTAATTACTTTACCGTAACTCTAAACTAATAAATATATATAAACATACTCTCTCTCTCTTTCTCTCTCTCTCTCTCTCTCTCTCTCTCTCAGACATATGGTAAGACCTCGAAACATTATCTCCTTCATTCTTCATGGCAAATTAGCAAAGTCTTTGGAGCTTCCGATAGAAGCTATCGCAGTATCTGTCTTGAGTTTCTGTGGTCTGAGTTCAAATTCGGGCGCAGTCAATATATATTTTACTCTTTCGGGGTCGATTAAAAAAGGACTAATCCAGAGAGGTGGATGGCAGAACTGCAAAAATATCAGGTACTTTGCAATATTTGTTATGACTCTTCACTTTCTGCGTTCAATTCCCACCAGAGCCTACATGGGTGATAGACTTAATCGGTTGCCCGATTTAACACCACTACCTGACAATTTCGATGCCTTTAGCAGAATTATTCATTTTGTTGCAAGCATTCAGGTCTCCAGTACCTTCCTCTCTCGCTTCCATCATTTTCGGAATCCCTAAAGCGTTATGGTCGTTGTCTTTCCTCTCGATGATGATTATTATTATTATTATTATTACTATTATTATTATTATTATTATTATTATTACTATTATTATTATTATTATTATTATTATTATTATTATTATTATTATTATTATTATTATTATTATTATTATTATTAAGGCGGTGAGCTGGCAGAATTGTTAGCACGCCGGGTGAAATGCTTAGCGGTATTTCGTCTGCCGTTACGTTCTGAGTTCAAATTCCACCGAGGTCGACTTAGCTTTTCATCCTTTCGAGATCGATAAATTTAGTACCAGTTACATACTGCGATCGATATAATCGACTAGCCTCGACTATATCGATCTCCATTTGTCTGTCCTTGTTTGTTCCCTCTATGTTTAGCCCCTTGTGGGCAATAAAGAAATAAGAATCGTTAGCACGTCGGGCGAAATACTTAGCGGTACTTCGTC
>NC_142931.1:23680092-23687592 GCF_046866305.1 Octopus bimaculoides | reverse complement strand
TAAATTAAGAACCTCACATATATGTCTCTTATATATTGTTTCTGATTTCGGCACAAAACTAATAATTTTGAGAGGAGGGGCAAGTCGATACAATGTATTCAATACTGTCTAGTACTTTATTTTATTGACCCTCGAAAGGATGAACACCAGAGATGACCATGGTGGAATTTGAACTGAGAACGTAAAGAACCGGATTTTAAACTTAGATATGGTCAATGCAGTGGTTCTCAACAGGAGTTGATATGGCCCTCGGGGACCCATATAAGATTTTGTTGCTAAATTTTATGTACAATAAATTGGTTATACCTCTACAATACACAAAATATTTCAACAATTTTTTTTATACAATTCCTAATACTGTCTATATACAACTAAAACTCTGTGATTACTTGCATGCTTGTCTGTAATTTAAAACCGGCGCATAATAGAAAAATACTCTGAAAGTTAGATACCTCTGAAACGTGAATACCAACGGAATAAAAGATGTTTCACGTAAACCGGACGACGGATTCCCGAAATACGCAGTTTTTGCGGGGTACCTTCAAAAATAGCCAAAACGGCGCATAATGGGAAAATACTCCGAAAGTAACATAACCCTGAAATGGGAATATATAATACGGTGAAAATTGTTTCTATCAATTTTATGTTTACATTATATAACAATTAGTTTCGCATTTTTGCAAAAGTGTGTATATATGCCATAAATAAATGCTGTTACTGGAGTTCAAGTTTATTCCGGAAGTTTTATTTCTATTAGATGCTGTAAATAATGAATAAATTCTTAAACATGAACTTGTAAACCAGACCTGTGATGACACGAATGAATTGAAATGTTTAACTGAATAAAATTAACTTTCATTTCAATGCAAAGTTGAAATCAGCTTCAATATTTTAGAACCTGAACCGTCAGTGACCCAACGGGTCACGAGTATTCTACTTTAATTATAAAAATTTGACAGGAGTTTTTAAACATGAAATGGTTATAAGGGTCCACCTGAGTAAAACATAGGTAAGAAAATGGTCGAGAACCACTGATCTAATGGTTTTGATATCATAATAAGGGTTCCATTTTAAATATCGAAATGACATGCATAAATAGAAATATCGAGAAGTGAGGGAAATGGCTGACCTCAAAAATTACTTGGGCTTTTTAACCTACACTCTTTTATCTCTAACTTTTTTTTATTTTATCTTTCATTTTTATTACTGGGTTTTGGATTTTTGCCTTGAACGTGAGAGACTCAGAATCTTGACTTTTTAATTTTCTCATTAACTAAAAGCTTTTATTGTTCACACTTTACTTGTGGCCGATTTTATCCAATGACTGACACAAGTTCTCATTCTATAGGTCTTTTTGCCGAATTGCTAAGTTGGGAGGACGTAAACAAACCAACAACTGTTGACCAGCAATATAGGGGTACAAACACAAACACATACACACATATAATATACACAACTGGGTACCACATGTTTCCATCTATCACAAGGCACTGGTCGGTAAACTGGGCTTCTTAACCATGCAACCATGTCTACAAAAATACTACGTGTGTGTGTGTGTGTGTGTGTGTGTGTGTGTGTGTGTGTGTGTGTGTGTGTGTGTGTGTGACTTCCATAAAACAATTCAGTATCTGATTATAAAATATTATTTTTAGATTGGCCAATTCCAAATCTTCGCTGTTCAAAAATAATTCCAATCCCATTTTATTTATATTTCTGTCTTTAAAACAATAATAAACAAGTTGAGTTTTTTTTTTAAATTACTTTTCAATGAAGGAACGAAGCTTAAAATTAGTAACAAAAACACTTGTTTATCGTCTTCATTAAAACTAAATGTAAAGATAATCAACAATAAGATACACTCAAAATTCTAGAAGAATAGAAGCGCTTCAGAAAAGAATCATATGTGAATAAACATTGGCTTTTTATAAATATGATAGCATTAGGAAGATTGCACGTGCAAAAATCATCTCTATACTTCTTTGATAAAGCATACAAATGTTTATGAAAGTGTAATGTATTCATGGATTAGCAATTAGTGGAGGATAATATGTATATATATATATATATATATATATATATATATATATATATATATATATATATATATATATATATATATATATACACACACATATGGTGTCAAAACTTTTGTCGAACCAATTGCAACCTGGTCACTGCGATGGTTCTACTTCTACTGCATATATATATATATATATATATATCCAAAGTATTAAATTTTAAAGGAAAGTTTTGACGCTAATATCCATTATTATTGAAATTTATTCCTATGTCAACATTTCTGTATAAGGCTATATTTGACTGTCAAATTTATGTCAAACATATAATTTGCCTTACATTGTGTGTGTGCGTGTGTGCGCGTGTGTGTGTGTGTGTGTGCGTGTGTGCGTGTGTGTGTGTGTGTGTGTGTGTGTGTGTGTGTGTGTGTGTGTGTTACAGGGTACATAAAATAACCTGCCTAAATAACGCCGAATCACAAGACGTCCTATAACAGGCGCGGTTTATATCAGAGGTGGAATATTTCACAGAAATTCGTTGTCACTATTTATGTTTTCACTGAACGCTTTCCCCCATTTAGCACCGCTTTAACTTCTGCTAGAAGTGAATACAAAATAAATGGCAGCAAGATTTGACATTCGCTCATCAAACAGAATATCTTCTAAAAGTCACAGGCTACATCATAACTGAAATGCTTTAAATCTATGTCTGCTTAACTGGAAGATGTGAGTATGAGAGAAGCCGCGTAGTTGCAAGTTGCAAGTGCAATTACATTTACAGAAAATGTAATCATTTTCTTTCCTAGTACATCTGTATGTGTGTCCGTGTATTACTGTACATTTATATATAATTTATTTACTTGTCATTGGCCAAATAATTTATTTTCTCTAAATTAAGAGGTCTTTATAGGTGTCTTTTATATTAATCCTTTGCCTGACTTGTGTATCACATATGATACACAGGACATATTTGCCCGACGTTCATCTTATATGGTACATGTTCCCAATCTCTTTCAACCAGCAAAGTAACTTGGGATTTATGAAAGGAAAGCATTATATTGCTCAGAAGGTATGAAACATCGGGTAACTGAAAATATGAAAGCAATCATGGAACTTTTGGACAAACTTATGAAAATGCTTTGAGTAAGCAAAGGTTTAATAACTGACCTTGTTTAAATAAATTACCTTGCTGTTAATATTTGACATTTCACTCCACTTAACCCCTACATCATTCAACACTTTTATTGTTTTTGCTTTGATAAGCCTTTCTACTCTTCACACATTTCCTGCCCTACACTATGGTTCTTCTCACACCCCTCCCATCCTGCCTTTCCGTCTTACTTTACCTAACTACAAAATCAATTGTGCAGTATTCATCACATATCACTTAATTTCACGACGCTGCAATGGCGAGCAATACACATTCAGTTGTACTATTTCTAGTACAATAATCTTGCAATTTTTCGTTGTTGTGTTACTGGCATTATCGTTATCGTTATTTTGTTGTTTTATAGATGAGTAGAAATACATTTCGTTTCATTATTGCCAGTGATATCATTGTTTATATTCATTTTTCAGTTATCTATCTATTTCTATATATTTACATATATACACATATATACACACACACATATACACACACGCGCGCGCGTATGTGCTTATATATATATATATATATATATATATATATATAATATTTTTTTCTTCTCTCTGCTATTCTCATCGTTTTATCGATTGAGAGCAGAATGAAGTAGATTCATAACTGAAAACGATAAATTACAAAAGGAAGACGGAAAACAATACAAAGAAGGGGGCATGTTGCAGTGAAATGGCTGAGACTAAAGTAAACGTAAGAGAAGAGAGATATCTTCTCATCAAATCAGTACTTAGGCTTCAAGTGCTATGGAAATAGAAACTAAATGAAAAACAAAGAAATCAGTCATATATATATGTATGTATGTACATACATACATACATATCCGTTAAATACAACTTAGCAATATCAGATTAAAATAGACATCCGTATATCATACTTGATGTAAAAGCTTTGAAAAAAGTTAATTTACTGCGGTATTCGCTAATGGAAGTGCTGTGTTAAAAACATGATATATATTGGGAGCAGACGAAAATCGTCCTAGTAGCTATTGATGAGAATGCTAGATGCATTTCTGCCTATTTGGTTGTTGGCAGTAGAATGTACTCAAAGCCAACTGTACAACCAGATGAAATTTACCGCCACCGATATAGCAAAACAATGAATTATCATTGGTGCTACGAATAGCTGCTCAGCTGAATAAAAATCCGTTGTATGCAACGGAAGCAGTTATTAAATCAAAATAGCATTTCTCCAAAATTCATTTCACGAAATATTTACATTAAATATGATACACAGATACCTAGTTTAATCTATTACTGCCTTTGTGACATACAACGGACTTTTATGCAGCCAAGCGCTTATTTACGACACCATTCAATGCTCGTTCATTGTTTGCCTATATCGGTGGTGATAAATTTCATCTTGGCGTGCGGGTGGCTGTGCGTACGTACTACTGATAACTCCCAGGCAGGCAGAAATGTAATTTCCGTTCTTACTAGCCACCGCCATGATGACTCTTTTACTGCCTGTGATACATATTTTTTTTTAAACACAGCACGTCTCCATAAGAGAAATTACTCTAGGCGAAAACAGCGGTGAATTTCCTTTACGCAATGTATTAACATTAAGTAGTATATATAAATGGCTGTGTGTATCTGCATGTAGATAGTGTGTGTGTGTGTGTGTGTGTATGTGTATGTGTATGTGTGTATGTGTATGTGTGTGTGTGTGCGTGTGCGTGTGTGTGTGAAAGAGAGAGAGATTGGAAAGATAGCTAGATGGATAAACAGACCACAAATAACTCAAATTCTAAGTTATATAGTAACTTTGACTTGCTGACACGTGATCAAATTCTCTGCAGTTTCAAATTTAACCTCGTCTCCTTGATGAATGACAGAGGACAAGTGAAGATCTACACCATCAAGAGTGGTTCTATTCTTTGTTTGTCTAACCTGCTGACTATACGGTTACACGAAGGCGTCGTCGAACATAATCGCGGATATGATACGCTCGGGTTTGCAATCCATACTTATCCTACATAAATTAACATGTATAACATTTGCCACGTTTCCAACTTAAAGTTGCATTGAGCACTTTTATGACTTTTGCTCCACAAAATAGAAATAAACATTCTAGGTGTATGTATCTGAGCATGTGTGTAGGAGTGGGTTATGATATTAAAAATAGCAAACCAAATAACGATATACTTTAGTGAAGGAAATAACGTGTTCGTGACATGTCATGCCGCAGTATGAAAAAGATAGATGGTGTAACGCTGCTCCGTCTCAAAAGAGATTTGAAATATCTTGTATTATTCCAACATCCTCCACTTTTAAAAAACACTAGATGCCTTAGATATTTGTGTACGTATGTTTACTTTTCGTATTCTTCCCCCTTCCTTTTTTATTGTATTTGTATGTTTGTTTGGCTTTTGTTGTTGTTATTCGGTAGCGGGGGAGCTACGTTTGTTATTTATGTTTTTAATGCATCTGAGATGAAGGATTCTGCTTTTGACTTCAAACGGTCTTGCTGGTCTGGTTAATGTTGTAACCATCTTGGAACTGGATTTCTCTCTTTTATTATACAAACATAACGTATGAGGGTGCGGTTTAAATATATTCATCATCATCACCATCGTCATCATCATTATCAGCAGCAGCAGCAGCAGCCCTTGTACATTACTGTCTCGAGTCCTAGTATTTATATGGCTGGCTACCTGGTTCCTTGGGTGTATAAGTGACCCAGAGCGCAACACTTTCCCCTGAAAGGACGCCAGTCCATCGCAGGGTTACCAATTTACTGCTGAGTGAACTGGAACAACGTGAAATGAAATGTTTTTCTCAAGAACGCAATGCACAGCACGATCTGGAAATTGAAACCACGATCCGGAAATTGAAACCACGATCCGGAAATTGAAACCACGATATTGCGATCACAAGCGCAAAGCCGTATTTACTGGACCACGTGCATTGATGTGTTAAATATATTGATTTCATATTTTGGCACAAGGTCAGCAATTTCGATGAAAGCGGGTAAGTCGATTACGTCAACCCCGGTCTTCAACTGGTACTTATTCTATCGATTCCCAACTGATTCTTCTGTCGTCAAATCAAAAGCTTCATCCGAAATCGAAAATCGCATCGGAACCTCTACGCAGTAAACGATTTTGCTTGAAATGAAACCATAACATTTTAAACGAGAATGGCATATAAGATAATATAGTACCAGATACACTGTGTCTAATGTAAAAAGAGATGGTGGTGATGGGATCATTAGCGTGCTCAGTTGGGGCTGACCTTAGTTAAAATAAACATTTTCTTATAGATTAAGTTGTCTTAACTGTGGAAGCGCACCTGGTCGGATCCACTTTTATTTTATCACAGGAAATATAGTAATCGGTTCTGTTGTTTGTAACATATCACTTCACATTGAGCACATAATCTAGATATCTACCACACGGTGAATTTTATATCTGACCACTTTCAAAATCACAACACACACACGCACGCACCACACACACACACACACACACACACACACACACACACACACACACACACACACACACACACACACACACACACACACACACACACACATTGGTATTAATAAAAGTAGTCAGAATAAATAAATGAAGCGTTCCTTTGTTTATATACAGACACAGAAAGTGTTCAATCTTTACGAAGAAACGAAATGAATGAAATAAAAAAAAGAATTGTATTTTCGTTATTACATATTGCATACGTTTTCTTGTATCTCTTGAGATTCATTACGACAATGATATTTTATATTTTATTTCATTCCATTTCATTTCCTTGAAAATTTTGAAGACATTCTGTACCTGTACAAAAATAAACTAAGGAACAGTTCTTACATCTCTTTTAACTAACCTTATTTGTTTACTAATATACTATTTTGTACAAAACCATTTTAGTCATATATATATTCTCTCTCTTTTACTCTTTTAGTTGTTTCAGTCATTTTACTGTGGCCATGCTGGAGCACCGCCTTTAGTCGTGCAAATCGACCACACGACTTATTCTTTGTAAGCCTAGCACTTATTCTATCGGCTCTTTTGCCGAACCGCTAAGTTACAGGGACGTAAACACACCAGCATCAGTTGTCAAGCGATGTTGGGGGGGTGAAACACAGACACAAGCATATACACACACACACACATACATATATATATATATATATATATATATATATATATATATATATATATGTATATATATATATGTATATATATATATGTATATATATATATGTATATATATATATGTATATATATATATGTATATATATATATATGTATATATATATGTATATATATATGTATATATATATATGTATATATATATATGTATATATATATATATATATGTA
>NC_142931.1:23673265-23678265 GCF_046866305.1 Octopus bimaculoides | reverse complement strand
TGAGGACAGCCTCAGACGCATAGAAGAGGTCCTGACAAATCTGGACCAACACATCAATATACTTTTCCTAAGCGACTTTAACTTCCCAAATGTTAAATGGCCTGAAGGTCACATCCTCTCTGGGATGTCACTGCATGAACAAAGCCAGGCAAAATCATTGCTAGAACTATCCAACATGCTGTTCATGGAACAAGTGATTCTCCAACCAACCAGGGGAAGCAATATTTTAGATCTCTGCTTCACAAACAATGTGAGCCTAATCCATAATGTGAAAATAACGCCCACATCTCTCTCAGATCATAACATTATAGAATTAACTATGTATGGTCCTAGACAACCCACTGACACCCACCCCACCAGGAGGACTCAAGCAATATCCAACCTGAATTTCCACAGGGCGGACTGGAAGTCAATTCGCAGAGAGATTCGAAATCAAAACTGGCATGACAGCCTTTCTATACAAGACAATGACCTCAAACTAAGTCATTTTATGTCAACCATACAAGACATATGCACCAAATACGTGCCATATAGAAAGACCAGCAAACATGCCAATAGAATTCCTAGAGACAGGAAAATCCTTATGAGACACAGAACAAAGGTCTCAAACCAGTTAAATAGAGAACTGGAGGATAGGAAAAGGGCTAAATTAAAACTAACACTATTAGAAATAGAAAACAAAATTAAACTCTCCCATGAAAAGGAGAGAGCAGAGAAGGAGAAGAGAGCAGTAGAAAGCATAAAAACAAACCCCAAGGCTTTCTATAGATTTACAAAGGAGACTGCTACGGTACAGTATAAGATAGGACCCCTATTCCTGCCTAATGGCTCACTGACTGCAGATCCCACATGGATAAGTGAAGTGCTCAGTACACAATTCAAGAGTGTCTTCACTTCTCCTCTGGGTCACATGCAAATAAAGAACCCAGCTGATTTCTTTGACAATAGCACTCAGCAGAAGGGGACTGCATCCATTACCTACATCGACATTGAAGAGGAAGATGTGATAGCTGCCATAAATGAAATGAGCTCAAATTCGGCAACTGGCCCCGATGGTTTCCCAGCTGTTCTCTTAAAGTCGTGTAAACAAGAACTAGCAGGACCACTCCGGATACTCTTCCAGAGTTTCCTTGCAAATGGTAAACTTCCCAAAAAGCTGAAAGAAGGTACCATATGTCCTATCCATAAAGGTGGAAGCAGAGCAGAGGCTGGGAACTACAGGCCCATCTCTCTGACTTCACATATTAGCAAAGTCATGGAACGAATTGTCAGAAGGAGATTGATTGCGTTCCTAGAAGAAAATGACTTGCTGAATGAGACCCAGCATGGTTTCCGTCCAGGTAGAAGCTGCCTCACGCAGCTCTTGCAGCATTATGACTGGGTCCTGAAGCAGCTACTTGACCATTCAAATGTTGATGTGATATATCTCGACTTTGCAAAAGCCTTTGACAAAGTTGATCATGGCTTGATGTGTCACAAGCTGCGAAACCTTGGCATAGCTGGTAAATTAGGAGAGTGGCTGCATGACTTCCTGAATGGTAGAAGTCAGACAGTTGCAGCCAATGGAGAACTATCTAGGGAAACACAAATATTGAGCGGTGTTCCACAAGGAACTGTTCTGGGGCCACTACTGTTCATAGTGGCCCTTCTGGACATGCCCACGGTCACTCGGAGAGCCAGCTATGCTGATGACACAAAGATATCTCAGGTAATAAAGAATCCTGATGATATTGTAAGCCTGCAGAATGACCTAAATGCAATATATGAGTGAGCAGAGCAAAATAATATGCAGTTCAATGCAAAAAAATTTCAAGTACTGCGCTACAAGACCACAAGCACCTCCCAACTGGCATACACAGGGCCTGGAGGTACTGCAATCCCAGAACCACAAACTGTAAGAGATCTGGGCATCAACATGTGTAGTGATGCATCATTTCACATGCACATTGTCAAGTTGACAGCAAAGTGCAGACAACTGGCAGGGTGGATACTGAGGACATTCCGTACAAGGGATCAAAAAGTCATGTTGACTCTGTGGAAGACATTTGTTCTGAGCCGCCTAGACTATTGCTCTCAGTTGTGGTCACCACACAGTGTTAAGCGGACAGCAGAACTCGAGGCAATTCAGCGGCACTATACAAAAAGATCGCCACAGTCCAACAGATGAACTACAGGGAGCGACTGAAGGCACTAGGTCTCTACTCTCTGGAGCGCAGGCGGGAGAGATATGTAATAATATACATATGGAAAATACTGGAAGGACTGGTGCCAAACTTTGGCATCAAGTACTACAGGAACGCCCGCACGGGTCGCCACTGCATGGTGCCAAAGGTACCGTCCACTGCATCTCACATAAGAACGAGATACTGCAGCAGCCTCGGTTTCAGAGGACCTCAGCTCTTCAATGCCCTGCCAAAACATTTGAGAGACATGCAAGACATGGATACGGAGGTCTTCAAGACAAAACTTGACACTTTCCTCTCCACGGTACCAGACGAACCAATGGCTCGTAATGAGACGCAGTTTAGGGCAGCTATGTCAAATTCTCTTATACACCAGATGTGCCATCAAAACTCTTGATTGGACCATGTCAGGTGGGGGAGAAGAGCCATGCGAGGAACGTGAAAATCACGGTGGTGCACCAGCATGACCGCAGCCACTTGGCTGAAACACATAAATAAATAAATAAATAAAATAATATATATATATATAAATAAAATATATATATATATATGAATGTACGTATGTATATATAATTATACTAATGTATCTACCTATTTTTATATACCCTTACATATATACATGCAGACACACACATACAAACGCACACACACACACGCATACCTCTGTGTAAGCATGTACGTATAAACGTTAGGACTACAATATCTAATGTATACTGCCTTCCTTGTTTGTGACGAAGGATGCAATTTAGCGGGAAAAATTTGCTGCTATTTCTCTCAGATCGAGTAACTAGAGACTCCACCATTGGCTTGTAGTTTTGTCGTTATTAACAAATATATTCGGTTTTGTTCAATCAATTGTATTGCGTAATAGAGCCAACTGGCTTTCATATTAACAACAATCGACTAGAAAGAAAACGTGTGTTATACAAAGCCCCAAATATCTTTCTATCTATCTATCTATCTATCTATCTATCTATCTATCTGTCTGTCTGTCTGTCTGTCTGTGTCTGTCAGTCTGTCTCTCTGCCTGTCTATTTATCTACCTACCTACATACATACATCATACACATATGCATATATATGTATGTACATATATACATGCATGAACACGCGCATGCAGCCACACACAAATACACACATATATCAGAATACAAAATGAAGTACTAATGAAATTTGGTAGCGCAAAACGATAACGTTTCTATTACAAGCAGCTCCAATGCCCATTATCTCGCAATTGACAATTCGCGATAGCAATGTCGGGCAATGTAAACTTGAGAGCTATGATTATAGGCTATCTGCTGGGCAAGATGATTCACCATTGACCATGATATTTCACACACTCGTAAGCTACTATTCTAATTTCAAATCTCAGGGGTTTAACATGTTCTCCTATGCGTCTCTGATCTATAAATCATGTGGCTGTATTAAATACCGATGTATGCTAAACATATGTGATATTGACCCCAATACATATAAAGTCACATAGAGAAATATACAGACGCTTACACGACGTTATGTTTTCGTGAATGTAATGTCAATCCTCATCCACAGATACACACGTGCACACACACACACACTGATGGACACATACACGCACACTAGCACACACATACATATCCGTACTCAAACACCCACCTCTGCCCGTCCGCTCTCCCCTTCTCTCTTACTATCTGTCTGTCTGTCTCTCTCTCTCACTCTCATGCACACCTAAACACAAACACATACAAAAATTTCCTTGTGAATTTATCTGGAGAGAAGATATTAGGGCAGTTTCGAAATTACTTTGTAGTTTTGCCAACCATTCCTGGCTACAAACTCAATTACTCGACACCAACCTACGACCCACGATACAAACAATTTTAGAGAAACAAAACAAAACAAAACAATAAGGGAATATCTACGTAGTGGATTGAGCTGCTAGAAATAGCAGGCAAATTTACGCAAATCATACTGCACTTGTTTAAAATGAAAGACCTGTTCAAGGTGCCACACTGTGGGATTGAATCCGAAGTTTTCTAAGCTTCTTAGACGGACAGCAATGCCTGCATTTGCATTTATAAAAGAGGCGACTGTCAAGCTTGAAATACTGTTGATCGCAGTTCTGTCTATTCAGAGATGAACTTGGAATAGACAACAACAACTGCACTAGTTGCAGCTGCAACAACAACAAACTTGTAGATCTTTTTATCATGCAATTCACTCATTTATTCACATTCTCACTCAAACCTGTACACTCGCACGTACAAGCAAATATACAAACATGTGTTAAATGTGCACGTAAAAATATATTCTTTTCTTCTCTAGGTACAAGGCCCGAAATTTTGGGGGAGGGGGCCAGTCGATTAAATCGACCGCAGTACGCAACTGGTACTTAATTTATCGACTTAGAAAGGATGAAAGGCAAAGTCGACCTCGGCGGAATTTGAACTCAGAACTTAGCGGCAGACGAAATACCGCTAAGCATTTCGCCCGGCGTGCTAACGTTTCTTATTTCTTTACTGCTCACAAGGGGCTACATACAGAGGGGACAAACAATGACAGACAAACGCATTAAGTCGATTATATCGACCCCAGTGCGTAACTGGTACGTATTTAATCGACCCCGAAAGGATGAAAGGCAAAGTTGACCTCGGCGGAATTTGAACCCAGAACGTAGCGGCAGACGAAATACCTATTTCGTTATTGCCCACAAGGGGCTAAATATAGAGGGAACAAACAAGAACAGACGAACGGATTAAGTCGATTACATCGACCACAGTGCGTAACTGGTACTTAATTTATCGACCCCGAAAGGATGAAAGGCAAAGTCGACCTCGG
>NC_142931.1:23668265-23670765 GCF_046866305.1 Octopus bimaculoides | reverse complement strand
CTCTTTATTACTCTGACTATTATTTTCCATAAGATTCAATAGTTATTTGCTTAAAATACTGGGTAATTATTTCTTTATACTATAGGCACAGGGCCCTGAAGTTTTGAGGAGGGGGCCTATTGGATTACATGGCTCTCAAGTCTTCAACTTGTGCTTATTCCATCGTCCTTGAAAGGATAAAGGCAAAGTCCACCTTAGCAGAATTTGAACTCAGAACTCAGACGGACAAATGCTGCCGAGCATTTTGTCTGGTGTGTTTAACGATTCTGTTGAATACCACAAATTTGCTTGTTAGTTGTTTGACCGTAACTAGTTGAGCATGTCCCTTAGTGGCTGGCGATATGTGCATCTCTGATCACGAGCAGAAGTAGTGAGGGTGGAGCATCATAGCCATGTGTAGAGAGGAATTCTTTGGGGTTTGAATAAGTCACCTCTGGAAACATGGGTATTTTGTTCAACATCCTTAAACAACACTTATTCAGGGGCCTTTTGAGTTACTCGATCTGAAGAAAATTCTAACTGGGCCCCCACCTGCAAGGTCTTGCGCTGTTTATATTGATATGAGATCACTATGTCGTGCACATATGATTGTGATGCATGTGCCTGGTGTACCCTTATCAGACGGGCAGTCATGATGGGTATACTAGACTTCGTATATTTGTACTCCAGTGCCACTTTGATGGCATGATCTTCTCTCTCACTCATTAATAATAATAACTTCTCTTATTTGGTACAGGGGGTCAGATGAAGGAAACTTACAACGACAGGTTACAGTTTGTATATGTGTGTGTATGTTGGGGGTGGGGTGTACACAAAATTAGCTGAAGAAAAAAGGTGCAAGAAATGAAATATGCGCAAAATATAGGACTACATGGATGATACAGTCCTCCTTGACTAGAAGAGCAACCAACTAGAGTCAATCAAATAATTCTATTGATCTAGACTCAACCTAACTACCAAGTGTACGAGCTCTCGATCAACTGCCATTTTCCAGTCACTCACTCATCGTTTGACAAATTTATGTTCGTGACTGATCCGAATTGTATTTGATTCTGCCCGAGATATATTCCCATATTATGCTGTATGGGGAATACGTTATTTGATATACCTATTTCATAACTGTCATTAACAAGTTAGTGGGGTACGAACTATGGTTTGAATTTGATACCGTTTTATGAAACTGGCTTGTCGAAATTAATGTAAATATATTTTCTACCACAAATACTTGCCGAGAAACCGAAATCACGAAGTTGTGATATTCATACCGCCACTTACATTTTTTTTACTTAAATATTCATTAATTTCGAAAAGATATAAATTAAAAGTAGATTTAAATGTAGGGGGTTGTCAAACTGAATAAAATTTTATTATAGTTCACGTTGTTGTTCATTATTTCCCAGGGTTGGTAAATCCTACCAGAAATAAATTACTGAGAATTCACTCATGAATATGCATTTAGTATGAAATTAGAGAGAATGACAACAAGTAAAAATGAAATCACGGTAAACTGATATCATGACCCGGTTCTGAATATGTGTTGTAGCAATTTAACTTTCATTATTTATATATCTCATTACACTGTTTAGTTTATGTTTTACAAGTTAGGACATATTTTGAATACATTATCCTAATCACTTATCTGCTTTAGATTTGGAATTACAAATGGCTCAAACAATTTTAATTCCATCTTGGAAAGTTGGAAACTTACAAATACAAGGTGGGGCATTAAGATTTCCCACATTTGGAGTGGGCACTATGCGGGCTGTAGTGGCAGTAGAGAAGCATGGCAGGTCTCATTCAGCAGGGTAGGATCTACTATTTTTATTTTCTTCATAAATTATTATAACAATTTCTCATTATGAACATAACTGATCTGCAACGAGCGTTCCGTAAACGCTTTTCGCTCGGTCCAAATGCATCTCTACCAGATCGGAAAAAGATTTTGCTCTGAATTTTTAATCTTCAAGCGACAGGATCCACCCTGAGAAAAACAAAATTACCTGACAGACCTAGGACAGTTAGAACTCCAGAAAATACGACAGCAGTAAGAGCATTCATTAAGTAATCACCAAAGCGTTCCGTTTGTAAGCATAACACTTGGGATATCAAAAAGGATCCTGCATGCTGATTTGAAACAGCATCCTTACAAAATGTTATTGGTTCAAGAATTAATTGAGACAGATCATAACCGCAGAGCCGTATGTGCGAATATTCTTGGACAAGTTCCCGCTGCAGCTGTTCTGAGTACCGATGAAGGTTCACTTCCACATCAATGGAACCGTAAACAAGCAGAATTTTTGCTACTGGGTCGAACATAATCTTCATGAACTCCATCAACGACTTCTTCACTCTCTTCGTGCAACTGTTTGGTATGCAGTTGCCGACTTTGGTGCGATCGGCCCGTATTTTTTGAAGAAAGTGGTGCAACAGTAATTGTTACCTCCGGCCAGTACGTTGATATGCTGATATTCTGCACTCCAAACTGGACGATTTGGATACA
>NC_142931.1:23648265-23663265 GCF_046866305.1 Octopus bimaculoides | reverse complement strand
TTGTTATTATTTAGCCCATGGTCAACGTTGATCGAGCAGGTCTATGATTAAAACGTTCTATTTGTAACGGTTGAATCTATTTGTACTTCAGATTACAATGACGAATATAACTTTCTTTGCTTAAGAAAGTAGAATATGATGTGAAGGAGATTTGGTTGCTATTTCTATAGATTTTGTTAAGTGGTAAGTCTGAGGGTAGGCTAATACTCGTCCATAAATCATCTCTGCTATTTATTTTATCTACCTCTAAGATAATATTTTCATATCATCTGCAAAGGGTCTGAAAAATTAGGTGGGGAAAGTATTCGATTGCATTGACACCCAGTACGTGATGGTGCTGATTTTATCAACTTTAAAAAAACTTTGTATAATTGCTTTCAAATTTTGACACAAGGCCAGCAATTTCAAGATGGGGAGTAAATCAATTACATTGATCCCCGTTGGTCAGCTGGTACTTATGCTACGATCGCGAAAGGATGAAAGGCAAAGTCAACCTGGGCGGAATTTGAACTCAGAGCATAAGGATGGACGAAATGCCATTAGGCATTTTGCTTGATATGCTAACGATTCAGCAAGGTGGCCGCCTTCATCTACCTTTAGAATAATAATAGGGAAACATTGACCTAGGCGGGAATCAGAGTCACAACGTGAACATAGGTAAGTACTGCTGGACCTATACTGCCAAACCCCCTCCCTTTTATTCTACAACTTTAGACTTCAAAAATGAAGTCGATTAAATAATCCCAGGTTAACTTGCCACTCTAGCCGAAGTGATTAGGGGTGTTGCATTCATGATTGTGAGATTGCAGTTTCGATTCTAAGAGCGAACGATGAGTTGAGTTCTTAAGCAAACAACTTCGTTTCACGTTGCTCCAGTTCACTCAGCTATCAAAAGTAAGTATTCCTGCAACAGACTGGCGTCCCGCTGGAGGTGGATTACATATGCCACAAAATCTGGGAAACCCTCCCATTGAATGTGTATGATTCGGAAAAGAGCATTGATTTGTCTCTTTTGGTCGTAAGCCAGTGAAGGGAGCTTCTACGTTGCCTCTGAGATGTTTAGAATCAAGCCGTCAAATATCCCTTAAATCATACCCCACTGCCTTAAAGAGTGATACATTAAATAATGTAGTCCATGGTAGGGACAAAAGACAGAGGTCATGGCTTGAATATCTTGAACGAATGTGGTCTCAGATATTGTATCTGAAAGAAATAAATGGAATAGCGAACACTGAAGTGGGGCTAAAACAGATGAGACGGTGAGTACTGAGATGCTTTGGTCGTAGTTCTGCTCGATCTGTACTGACCTGGGGTTAAACAACAACAATCACCTCTATTTTTCTGTTGATGTGGCATCATTTTTATCAGCAGATGATCTTCATTAAAGTTTGGACTGATGTGTTAAGACGGGACAGAACCAATACAATTTATAAAGAAAGAGGTTTAGTCATTCTAGTTTTTCCAAGAATTGAACACTTTCTTTATCTTAATCTTCCCTACCATCTGTGCAGTTGATATATACTCTTCTCAGTTGATAAACCCTACTCCAAAACATTAAACCTTATTCTCTTCTTTAAGGCACGCGAAATAATTCCATTATTTAACTTTGGCTTGGCCAGAATCGGAACAAGACCTATAGTTGAAGGTGAATTAACGTTTGAATAAATCCAAGTATATCTATGCGATTAGATATTAGAAGTATAAATGGTAGAGTCTAGTGCTTAAACATGTTTGAACTTAACCAAGAAAGCTGTAATTAAATATGAAGACTACAGTCCGGTCAATCGAAGTTCTCAAACTTGTAGTTCTTTACATACTTAACAGTGATTTCCACGATATGATCGGAGCCTGCAATTTACAGGATAGGCACAGTCGATTAAATCGACCCAGTTACTCAACTGGTATCTATTCTAGCGACATAACTAAAAGCTGCGGGGTATTTTGAACGGCACGTTTCCGATTCTTCCAGTCCAGTCCCCTCTATTCATACTCAGTATTATTAAGATCGTGTACCAAATGTAGAAATCGTTATGATTTCTGCATTATGATACCCACCGTTAGTAATTGGTTATATTTTCTCTTAGCTTAATGACTAACTTTCTTTGTATGTAATATTCTCCATGAAAGCTAAGTAACCATCAGCAGAACCTTGGATCAACAGCAGCTTTCGTCTTCATGTTGCGTGCTGTATGAAAGTGAGTCCGACAGAAACCATCCTACTCTAAATTAGAAGAAACATACTTAACTACAACAGTCTATTTTGTATAGGTAAACGTACTTAGAATTAAGTTATTTTCATTGAAATATTAATGTCTTGAAAGCCAGTGGTGGATGAATAACTAGATCACAATATTTCGATTTACCTTAGACTCTCCTTAGTGACATACTAAACTCATTAGTGAATATGCACCTGTATGTAGTATGTAGTGTGATTTAAAGATTCATAACAGCCTCGATTTACTTGGTCTTATCACATTTCTATGATGCTTAAACAACACCATAATTTATTGATCTGAATATTTTTCAGTGACATGTTGCATATGACAGTCGTAGGTGGGGTGACATTCGATCAATATTGTACGTGCTATCTGAACATGCTTGTTGCATTTGCATTCCAAATTCGACAGTGTGCACGGAGAAATCACACTATCACCGCAGTTTTAATCTATTTTGTGTACGTAAAAATAATTGAACCTTAATTTGTTTTGCTTTAACATTCAAGTTAATGAGGAGCCGAGATGAGCAACTGATTACCACTTTTTCGATTCGTAGAAGAATCTCCTTGGGGACGTATGACCTCAATACCAAATACACACGCTAGAACAGGATAGAGTTCAATTCACATTCGCGCGCACACACACACACACACACACACACACACACACACAGAGTCTTGCGAATGCATATACACACACTCACACATATGTAGGTATTTTTGTATGTGCGCGTGTATATATATATGTGCGTGTGTGTTTGTTTATGAATACATATATGAATACACATTACATATATATATATATATGTGTGTGTGTGTGTTTAGAAATGAATATGTATGTAAACACTCACACACACATATATATATGCATACAGATATATATGTATATCTCACTTTCCATCTATCTACCTCTATACGAATATGTATTTGTATAATTATGTATGAATATATACATATATATATATATACATACACGAGGTGGTATCAAAAAGTTCCAAGACTAGTTCTGTAGCGCACCAACAGATGGCAGCACACAGTTGCGTGCTTAGTGAGAGCTAGCAGTGATCTTCATGAGACAGTGTGCTGAGTGACATCGCTGTGTTTATTTCGTAAGTTGTGAAATTTGTGTTTTTGCGATCACTTGTATGCTGTAGTCTGCGATTTTGTCATGGACAGGAATAAAAAGCCAACGTAAAATTTTGAGTTAAACTTGAGAAGTCTGCTACGGAGATATTGAGCATGCTTCAGCAATGGGTCATACGCAATGTTTCGAGTAGTACGGCGCTTGAAAAGAGGAAGAACATCCTTGGAAGACGATGAGCTATCTGGAAGACTTACCACGAGCGTCACCCTCAGAGATGTGGTATTGTGAATCGAAAATTCGCCCCCTACCAGGGCCAGACTGTCAATCGATAGTTCTTCTGTGACGTTTTAAAGAGTTTGAGGGACAACATTCGGTGAAAGTGACCAGATCTGTGGAGTACGAAGGATCAGATTCTTCACGACGACAATGCACTCTGTACCCGAGCTCTCCTCACTCGAGTGCCTCTCTCCAAAAGCAACATTGTATCACTTTCGCACCTACCCTATTCGCCAAATTTAGCTCCTGCGGACTTCCATCCCTTCCCCAAGATGAAAATGCAGCTGAAGGTCACCGTTTTAACACCGTTGTCGAGATCCACAGCGAATCGCAGATAGCCATTGACTCGCTTACGGAAAACGACTTCCAGGCCGGATTCCAAAAGTGGCAGGAACGCTGGGAACGGTGTATGACTCTGCAAGGTGATTATATCGTAAGAGATAATGTTAAAAACATAGGTAAATAAGTTATTTTTCATTAAACATAACTAGTTCTGGAGCCTTTTGATACTATCTCGTATATGTTTATATATGGAATGAAATCTATATGTTCAAAAAGCATATAAATTGTCTCGTGATAAGATGAAATAATTTCCGGCAGCTTGTTTACTAATGATAAAACGGACAAGTGTTATTTATTCCTCATCGGGGTTATCACACCTCTCCGTTTCTAACTACCGAAATATGCTTAGGAAACGGAATTTATAAACAAAACCGTGAACTGTACGATAGTAATGAATAACATATATATATATATATATATATATATATATATATATTTATATAATTAGGCATAAAACAAACACACACGCACACAAGAAATACAACGATAGATAGACATAAATACAGAATTAGAGCGATAAATAAGAAAGCATGTAACTGTGTTTCTCTATAGAAATATATATATATACAGTTTTGTGTATATAAACGTGTGAAAAAAGCAGAAACTCTCAAGTGTTGGTACTCACCTCTCCCCGAAAAACGTACGCTATTATTCCTCCAATCATCAAGACAATCAGCATTAGAAGGAGCAACGCGAAAAACTGTAAAACAAAAGAGTAAAAGCCATTACTATACGATATATTTTAGATTTCTTTGCAGAACAATTAATACACGGTAGAATGGAAAATGTCACCGTAGTGCATAGCATAGAGAAAACTTAGGCGTGATATATACTTTGATACTTTGATAAGTTTCGGCTGGTATTCGCCCAGGTCATGTCTAACTTAATAGCACCACCTGGACTTAATAGCAATGCGGTACACTTAACACGTGTGAAAGAAAAAATCCATTGTAATATGCAGTATAAATGGATATCAATATGCATCGGAAACTTTACAGGCTGTACCATTAGTGTATGGTATAATGAATATCATGATGTGTACGGCATTGTGAAAGCTTCTAAATCTTCTACAGCGTACTGAAAACTTTTGGGATTATGGCTGCGGAAAATTCAGTGTAAGACATGAACCAAGGAAAACTTTCAGCCTCGTATTTGGTATAGTGGAAGCTTTAATAGATAGTATTACAGAAACTTCATTGTGGTACAGTTGATGTATGGTATAGTGGAAACAAGCATGGTACAATTAATATTTGATATAGTGGACACGTCAAAAGTTATATGTTGCATAATAGAATCCTTAATGCCGTACAGTTAATGCATGGTATAATGGAAACTTCATTGTAGTATAATTAGTTTATAGCACACCAGATACTTCACTGTAGTATTCTATAAGTAACAAAGTTCATATAAAAAGTGAAGTTTTGCATCGGTTAGTACACCGTAGAGAGAAAAGAATACTGATGCTTCGCTAGTGAATCTTTGCTCGAGAGAGAAACGTAGTCAACTCTCTCAGGTTCAAGTTGATTTTGAAACGTTATATTTTTCCTCCCCACAACCTACGAACTCTTCTCCATTCATGGTCTTCACTATATAATTTTTATGAACTGAAGCCACTGTCGATTCTCGAAAATCTGGCTTCATATTTCGTATAAACAGACGTTAATATGTTCAAATGTGAAAGATCTGTCTTTGTCTAGCTGTCTTTGTCTGTCTGTCTTTGTCTAGCTGTCTTTGTCTGTCTGTCTTTGTCTGTCTGTCTTTGTCTAGCTGTCTTTGTCTGTCTGTCTTTGTCTGTCTGTCTTTGTCTGTCTGTCTTTGTCTAGCTGTCTTTGTCTAGCTGTCTTTGTCTAGCTGTCTTTGTCTAGCTGTCTTTGTCTAGCTGTCTTTGTCTAGCTGTCTTTGTCTAGCTGTCTTTGTCTAGCTGTCTTTGTCTAGCTGTCTTTGTCTAGCTGTCTTTGTCTAGCTGTCTTTGTCTAGCTGTCTTTGTCTAGCTGTCTTTGTCTAGCTGTCTTTGTCTGTCTGTCTTTGTCTAGCTGTCTTTGTCTAGCTGTCTTTGTCTGTCTGTCTTTGTCTAGCTGTCTAGCTGTCTGTCTTTGTCTAGCTGTCTAGCTGTCTGTCTTTGTCTAGCTGTCTAGCTGTCTGTCTTTGTCTAGCTGTCTAGCTGTCTTTGTCTAGCTGTCTAGCTGTCTTTGTCTAGCTGTCTAGCTGTCTTTGTCTAGCTGTCTAGCTGTCTTTGTCTAGCTGTCTAGCTGTCTTTGTCTAGCTGTCTAGCTGTCTTTGTCTAGCTGTCTAGCTGTCTTTGTCTAGCTGTCTAGCTGTCTTTGTCTAGCTGTCTAGCTGTCTTTGTCTAGCTGTCTAGCTGTCTTTGTCTAGCTGTCTAGCTGTCTTTGTCTAGCTGTCTTTGTCTGTCTGTCTTTGTCTAGCTGTCTTTGTCTGTCTGTCTTTGTCTAGCTGTCTAGCTGTCTGTCTTTGTCTAGCTGTCTAGCTGTCTGTCTTTGTCTAGCTGTCTAGCTGTCTAGCTGTCTTTGTCTAGCTGTCTAGCTGTCTTTGTCTAGCTGTCTAGCTGTCTTTGTCTAGCTGTCTAGCTGTCTTTGTCTAGCTGTCTAGCTGTCTTTGTCTAGCTGTCTAGCTGTCTTTGTCTAGCTGTCTAGCTGTCTTTGTCTAGCTGTCTAGCTGTCTTTGTCTAGCTGTCTAGCTGTCTTTGTCTAGCTGTCTAGCTGTCTTTGTCTAGCTGTCTAGCTGTCTTTGTCTAGCTGCCTAGCTGTCTTTGTCTAGCTGCCTGTCTGTCTGTCTTTGTCTAGCTGCCTGTCTGTCTGTCTTTGTCTAGCTGCCTGTCTGTCTGTCTTTGTCTCGCTGCCTGTCTGTCTGTCTGTCTCTCGCTGCCTGTCTGTCTGTCTGTCTGTCTGTCTCTCGCTGCCTGTCTGTCTGTCTGTCTGTCTGTCTCTCGCTGCCTGTCTGTCTGTCTGTCTGTCTGTCTCTCGCTGCCTGTCTGTCTGTCTGTCTGTCTGTCTCTCGCTGCCTGTCTGTCTGTCTGTCTGTCTGTCTCACGCTGCCTGTCTGTCTGTCTGTCTGTCTGTCTCTCGCTGCCTGTCTGTCTGTCTGTCTGTCTGTCTCTCGCTGCCTGTCTGTCTGTCTGTCTCTCGCTGCCTGTCTGTCTGTCTGTCTCTCGCTGCCTGTCTGTCTGTCTGTCTCTCGCTGCCTGTCTGTCTGTCTGTCTCTCGCTGCCTGTCTGTCTGTCTGTCTCTCGCTGCCTGTCTGTCTGTCTGTCTCTCGCTGCCTGTCTGTCTGTCTGTCTCTCGCTGCCTGTCTGTCTGTCTGTCTCTCGCTGCCTGTCTGTCTGTCTGTCTCTCGCTGCCTGTCTGTCTGTCTGTCTCTCGCTGCCTGTCTGTCTGTCTGTCTCTCGCTGCCTGTCTGTCTGTCTGTCTCTCGCTGCCTGTCTGTCTGTCTGTCTCTCGCTGCCTGTCTGTCTGTCTGTCTCTCGCTGCCTGTCTGTCTTTCTCTCGCTGCCTGTCTGTCTTTCTCTCGCTGCCTGTCTGTCTTTCTCTCGCTGCCTGCCTGTCTTTCTCTCGCTGCCTGCCTGCCTGCCTGTCTGTCTGTCGCTGCCTGCATGTCTGCCTGTCTGTCTGTCTCTCGCTGCCTGCCTGCCTGTCTGTCTGTCTCTCGCTGCCTGCCTGTCTGTCTGTCTGTCTCTCGCTGCCTGCCTGCCTGTCTGTCTGTCTCTCGCTGCCTGCCTGCCTGTCTGTCTTTCTCTCGCTGCCTGCCTGCCTGTCTGTCTTTCTCTCGCTGTCTGCCTGTCTGTCTGTCTTTCTCTCGCTGTCTGCCTGTCTGTCTGTCTTTCTCTCGCTGTCTGCCTGTCTGTCTGTCTTTCTCTCGCTGTCTGCCTGTCTGTCTTTCTCTCGCTGTCTGCCTGTCTGTCTGTCTTTCTCTCGCTGTCTGCCTGCCTGTCTGTCTTTCTCTCGCTGTCTGCCTGCCTGTCTGTCTTTCTCTCGCTGTCTGCCTGCCTGTCTGTCTTTCTCTCGCTGTCTGCCTGCCTGTCTTTCTCTCGCTCGCTGTCTGCCTGCCTGTCTTTCTCTCGCTCGCTGTCTGTCTGTCTGTCTTTCTCTCGCTCGCTGTCTGTCTGTCTGTCTTTCTCTCGCTCGCTGTCTGTCTGTCTGTCTTTCTCTCGCTCGCTGTCTGCCTGTCTGTCTTTCTCTCGCTGTCTGTCTGTCTGTCTTTCTCTCGCTGTCTGTCTGTCTGTCTTTCTCTCGCTGTCTGTCTGTCTGTCTTTCTCTCGCTGTCTGTCTGTCTTTCTCTCGCTGTCTGTCTTTCTCTCGCTGTCTGTCTTTCTCTCGCTGTCTGTCTGTCTGTCTTTCTCTCGCTGTCTGTCTGTCTGTCTTTCTCTCGCTGTCTGTCTGTCTGTCTTTCTCTCGCTGTCTGTCTGTCTGTCTTTCTCTCGCTGTCTGTCTGTCTGTCTTTCTCTCGCTGTCTGTCTGTCTGTCTTTCTCTCGCTGTCTGTCTGTCTGTCTTTCTCTCGCTGTCTGTCTGTCTGTCTTTCTCTCGCTGTCTGTCTGTCTGTCTTTCTCTCGCTGTCTGTCTGTCTGTCTTTCTCTCGCTGTCTGTCTGTCTGTCTTTCTCTCGCTGTCTGTCTGTCTGTCTTTCTCTCGCTGTCTGTCTGTCTGTCTTTCTCTCGCTGTCTGTCTGTCTGTCTTTCTCTCGCTGTCTGTCTGTCTGTCTTTCTCTCGCTGTCTGTCTGTCTGTCTTTCTCTCGCTGTCTGTCTGTCTGTCTTTCTCTCGCTGTCTGTCTGTCTGTCTTTCTCTCGCTGTCTGTCTGTCTGTCTTTCTCTCGCTGTCTGTCTGTCTGTCTTTCTCTCGCTGTCTGTCTGTCTGTCTTTCTCTCGCTGTCTGTCTGTCTGTCTTTCTCTCGCTGTCTGTCTGTCTGTCTTTCTCTCGCTGTTTCTAATCCGGAACCTTCATCAAAGTTCGGTCTATTACAAATACCAGTCAAATTTCCTTCAGATCGTACCATAATCTCTTTTTTTTTAATATATATATCAGGCTAAGTGTCCTTCATCTTTCAAGACGGTAGGCAAAAACGGGGTAATCAGCTAATCCTGGCAGGAACGGTTTGTCAAAGCTCTACTCAATCAGTGACAAACTAAAATTAAACAATTCAATATTCTCTTTATTTTCTTCTTTAAATTTTTATCACATACCTAAGTTATGTGTGTTACCAATATTTTACGTTATGTCTGCTTTGTATATCTAAGTTAACTGTGTTATCCACGACAATATTGTGTATTAGCCATATAAAAACTGTTCTTTTCGACAAAGACGGTGTAACTGTGATATATGAAATTTGTCATGTAAAGATCGTGATGCATTATTACGACGTAAAAATCTGTGCCACAGAAACTTCGAGTTGTAAAACTGTTATGTCAGAACTAAGTTACATATGAACTTGGAAATGTGAACTATGAATTGTGATAAACTCTGTGAACTCTGATATTGAATAGTGATATTTGTATTGTTCCGCGTGTCGTAAGTACTGCGACGTGTGGATCGATATGAATTATCAGAGTAAATATATGTTCACAGACAATAATATTGATTAGCGGCAGTAAAGATAAAGGTTTGTGAGTCATATGAGACATAAACAATGTGACATTTAAAGATTGTCAAACGGTGATTAATTAAGTCAGTTTAGTAAAACATTTACAGGTGTCTAAAATGAGAGAATAAAATGAACTTCAATGATAAATCGTGAGTTCAAGACTGTGAAAGTTTGTTTCCTCCCATATATTAGTTTCAAATTTTGGAACAAGGCCAGTAACTTCAAGGGAACGGAGTAAATGGATTACGTAGACTGCAGTACTCAACTGATACTTATTTTATCGGCCCCGAAAGGTTGAAAAAGCTAAGTCGACCTCGGCGGAATTTGAACTAAAACGTAAGGAGGGCAAAATGTCGCTGAGCACTTTTCCCGGTATGCCAACAATTCTACCAGCTTGCCCTCTTTGACCTCCCATATATTAACAAATGACAATGAAATTTCAGGAAACAGAAGCATAGGGAAGTGTGATAATGTAACATAAAGCTTTTAGACTGTTATTACTGTTAAAAGTGAAGAAATTTTACAGTTCCAAGGACGCAAATCCTAGACATAGGTACTGTGTATCATGCAAATAGTTCATTACAACAATAACAACAAAACACATTTCTGTTCAGTGACCTGGTTGTAAATAGTTTTTTGTAACGGTTTTGTCCCAAACAAGGCTTGAAACCACTGTAGCGAGGGACTATACATGAAAAAAAGAAGAGGTATACAAGTTCAAAAGATGTCAATTGAAAGACTACTCAAAGGACTAAAAACCATAGATTAAAGGAAGAGAAGACTTTTTTTTACTATGGAAATTTGAGCGTATGATGAAAACAATGCTCTGATATTTCATTTCATCATTTAGAATTCTGTGTTCAAATTACACCAAGGGCAACTTTGGTCGGTAAATTAAAGTTCCAGCACCAGGTCAATTAAATCAGCAATACATGTTCTATAAAAGAATGAACTCCTACCTATGCTTGAAACTATTGTTTAAATAAATATTGTAACATGAGGCCCTGGATCTGTTGAGTAGTTAAAATTTGAACGTTGGGGGAAAATGTATTGCGATGTTTACTCTGGTTCTTTATGCTCTCTGTTCAAAACCCGCTTTCATCCCTCCTAGGTTAAAGTGCCAGTCAAGTTCTGCAGTCGATAGGATAGGATACCTCCCGCTCTATTCAGGACTGCTAGTTTCGCTACGATTGGTAGAATCGCTAGTGCGTCGGACAAAATGCCATTTGGTACTTCTCCTACTACTGAGAGCAACTCTACCTTTCATCCTTTCGGGATCGATGAAATAAAACACAAGTTACGAACTGGAGTCAATGTAATCGACAAGCGAGAAGTAGGCAAGCGAGAAATTGTTGAAAATCTCCTGTCAGATTAAGAAAGCGAATTTACCTGCTATTGGCTGCAAACGTTTTTCACAATAATTAGATAAAAAAAAACAGAAATAAATAAATATAATTGTAGTAGATTTTAATCGACTATAGAATGCACACAATCAGTTAATGATGAAAGTTTATATATATACATATATATACATATATATATATATGTATATATATATATATGTATATATATATATATGTGTGTGTGTGTGTGTGTGTGTGTGTGTGTGTGTGTGTGTGTGTGTATTTATCTATATAATGTGCATGTAATCACACCTGTACCCATTCACAAACACTACATTCGTACATTCATATATACGCACGTGTGCAAGCACTCACACACACATATAATTTCGGGACAGTATTAGCTCTGGCCGTGTTTATCTTAAAAGCACCATCGTTTAAGCCAAACACATAGACGCACTCGTGTTGGGAGGTATTGCCGGACGAAACATTTCAGAGTGTCCATGGTTTCTCTCGGATTTGTAGGAGGAATTTGTCAGGATATCGTTTGAATGTTATGTGCTATTTTCTTCGTTGATTTACTTTGGTATAATACTGAGTAGAGTAAGACTAGCTAAAGAAAGTGAACAAAAACAGCGTCTTACTAAAATGCAGCTATACACTGTTAGTCGACTTTTGTAGAGGTCGTATTACATGCCCTCAACAAATGTCGAATAACTGCATACGCTTTTAAAAGTAGATATAAGCAACTTTTGATCTACGCTGATGGTATATCTTTCCATTATAGAAATGAAGTGGCGTTTACGGTGGCGTTAGCGAGAATACAGCCTGTTTTGGAGTGAACCCAGTAACCAAGACCCATCATGCAATTTATTATTTATCCCTTTCCTGAGTGTTGATGCATATTGAGGCTCCTCTGCTCAGGTCCCTCAATTCTTATAAGATTTTGCTTATTATGAGAAAATCATAAAGGGAGACAGTGTTGCTTTTCTTTTCTGAGATGGTCAAATGTAAGGAATAGAAAGGCGAGATCATCTGCTCAAAGTATCCAAGATCATATCGTACATGTCATATTGACTTCATTGTTGATGTGCGCGCTCCAGTTGAGAGATTATTGTCGATAATTATTTATTAGGCTCTGATAGTATTGGAAGTCCTGCAGTGAGAGACTATGGTCTTTGAAACAGGTCCTCTTCTTCAAAGTCGATGAGCCTCAAAATTACCTTCCTTTAGAAACACACAGTTTTGTTTCGCTCATTGGCACAACATAAAAGTAAGACGAGATATATCCGGTCACCTATTCTTCTGATTTCCTTATTAAGCTTAGAGTCACCCGCAAACATTCTACTATCAATGATATTTGTGATGTTTAAGTAAAGTATGGAGTGAAACGGACCGAAAACATTTCCTTGGGACATATCACTAATCATTTCCGGGCGGATTCACTCGATCACAACATATTTGGATTTGCCAACCAGGAAGCATTTAATCTAGCGACAAAGTTTTCTGCGAACTTGGACTCCAATTTTGGATAGAATTTTCAATAGAATGTTACAGCAAAATCTGTTGAGGGACTTTAAACTCAAACACTGACAATGTCGTTATTCAATTGTTGAAGCTGTGTTAAGTAGTCTTTGCTTCATTAAAAAGCCATGTTGGTTTGGATTTAAGGTATAGCTGTTTTTCCTCAAGTTAGATATCTGTAATCTCACGACTCTCTCAAACGTTTTCAATTAATTACATGAAGATCAGTTGGTACTTTATTACAAGGGACTCATATCCGTTTTCGAAAACTGTGAATATAAAATGTTCAAGTATATAACGCGCGTGTAGCAATATTTTACGGAGATTAGATATTAGAGATGCAAACTGGTTTCAGTATACCTTAGGACTCTTGTGAGGAATTTATTGGGACCTATTGTTGAGAAGTGTCTAATTTTATTTATTATTGCTATGATATTCAGCGTGTTTTAAAATTTATGTCAAACATGAGAAGTTAGGGATTTGTTTACACTAATAATGCCCAATAATGAACATGAAGTAGTATTGTTTCTGTAGAATCCATCTACTTTCATTTGCCGATATTGTGGAGAATATTGTTTCCATCAACTAGTGAACTATTGGGTGAAATAGCGGCCCCTATGCTTTTTTGACATACAAAGAACTTTGGAGTTGTGCTTAGTTTTATAACTGGCAAAATCTCCCTCCACGGAGATTTCGTTGTCGATCATAATTTTCAGCCGGTTGAAGATGATATTTTTGTCGATTCCAGCGTTGTTATTGTTGTTTAATTTTGATGCTACTGCTGCTGTTGCTGCTGCTGCTTGGAGTGATACTTTAGTCCATTATTATGTTTATTAAATTTTACCATTTTCTTAGTGTTTTCTCACTCTCTCTGGAGTCTACTTCTATTTTTGCTCACGAGATGTGTTGTGGTTTGGGAATGCATTAGTAACTATATCCCCAAACATATGCTAATTTACTTTGATGTCAGAATACGTGTGTATATGAAAGAGCAGTCAACAAGCAATTGGTCATGTATAATTGCTCCCCAGTTTGTTTTGTGCACATCCATATTTTCAAATGGTTGTGTTAAAGCAAATGTGCATGGTTTAGCCTTGAAATGCTAGAAACTAAGATTATAATGTACCATATCGTGGTAAGAGATTTGCACACGTGCACGCACACACGCATGCACGCACATACATACATACATACATACATACATACATACATACAGACACACGCACATACATACAAAGAAATATCTGTGTATTTGTGTGTGCATGTGAGCTATTATATATTTACATGTATTTAGGAACAACACGATCCATACTAGCAGATACTAAAACAGATGTCTACTTAAGGTTGCTCCTAACATTGTTTTGTACATCTACTACTCAACAGTAGATAAGAAAAAAAATATAGTATGCGCATGCCCACTATTTATAATAATTTTCGGCCATCATAAATTCCGTAGGCAAAGGCGATAAATTCTTTTTTAAAGGTGATGATATAGTACTGGTGATTTTTTTTCTTTATTTTTAGACTATCCAAACGAAATGAGCCGAAAACAAAATTAACAAGTAGATTGCACAGACGATTTCCCTCGTTGAAAATTACCGTTAATGACTATTATGTAGTAATTGTAATTAGATAATTATTTTGATATTTACTAATATTAATCGTGTGTTACTCCGGTATATTTAAATGTTTACTTGCACATTTATTTGCATAGCTTAATTGTCGATATTTTGTCGCAACATTAGACGCAGCTGTGAAAAATTTTCTTTTATATATCTAAGAGATAAAATACAATGTATATTACATAATATAACTCGAATATTTAACTGTTGCTTCATTAAAAAAACTGAGCACTCTGAAATGATATTATTACTAAGGAAATGTTAAATATGTTTTGGGGTCTATTTTGTCCTTTCGGTTTATACCAGGGTTCACGCCTTTCTCACAAAATTTACGAAGTTATGTAAAAAAAAAAATATGACCTGTTACTGGTAATTACTGTTTGTTTCATGGCCAGGCCATCTATAACTTAACCAACAGCACTGTTTAGCTGTCTCACTCTGGTGTGGGAAGAGTGGAAGGAAACTATGACAGGATAAAAAAATACCTTAAGTGTGGAGGAATTCAACAAGGAATCAAGGCCATCCAAGAAACCTACAAATGGAGTGCGACCCCATGAAATCGATTAAGGTTAGAAATGTAGACTCTCGTGAAAACCTCTGCACCTGGTTGTTTCTCAATGACGTACTAGCTTTTCTTTCCTCTGATACAGGGTGACAAAGCACATTGATAAATACGGGAATACTGATATTAGCTTAAAAGAATTCTAGTAAAGGTTATTTTATCAACTCATGTTTTGGTTTGTCTGAAACGGCAAACGGATGCCATAAATAGCAGAAAATAGCGCACAATTTATCTTTTCTTCCCCATTAATGAATGTTTCACGAAATATTAATTAATGAATTAGTTTAAATTAAATATTTACTCTGTCTACTTCTATAGATTGTGTCGTTCCACATTATATTTAAACCTATCATAGGCAAACTGCGACTTGTGGGACATTTTAAATGTCACGACTAACCAAAAATTACCATGACTTTATTTAGTAATGTGGTCTGCCTGATGA
>NC_142931.1:23628265-23640765 GCF_046866305.1 Octopus bimaculoides | reverse complement strand
AACAAACACACACACACACACATATATATAAGTGCTACGCAGTGTGACAGAACCCGGAACCATGTGGTTGGTGAGCAAGCTACCGCAAAATCTGCACGAAATAGTTGCTAAATTACATCAAGGAATGCCTTATTGTCTTAAATAAGGAAAAATATATCCGAAAATGCCGTCACAGGAATATTTTCAATGATTAGTCGGCTCAGTCAGGGAGGATTTGCGGTTAAACAACAACAAAAGCAACGAAAACAACAACCACAACCAACGTTGAGTTTGAATACAGAAATACAAGAGATCGAAGTAGCAAACACTTTGAAGTAATTTAATCCATCTCTTCTCTCCTCACTAGCTTTACTGATTCACTTTCATAGGAATATAGCAAGAAACTGCTTTAAAACTGTCTTTTTTCTTTATATTTCATTGCTTGTGTGGAGATTAGTTTACAATAACAGACTGAAGATTTCTTTGTAAAACGTGAACAATACTTTGTAACTACGCATGAAATCTTAGAAAAGTAGTTAAATAATTTTCTTCAGGACATGACACTGTAACTAAAGTAAGATGTAAATTGACGTCCTGCACGCCCGAAGCCAGATTCATTATTCAATTAAAACTATTGCGCTATATAACGTATTTCATTTAATTAGTCATGTGACTTTGTCTCCCTCTCTTTCACATGTATCTACTTGTCTGATATAGTAAACGCTCGCAGCAAGTTATTACAATCCATAATCTGAAATTGAAATGGAAGTTCAGTATTGCTGTATTAACCATTCAATCATATTCATTAGACAATTTCATAGAAAATGGATGGAAAGAAAAAATACCGAAAACCCCCACTAAATACTGTTTCTAATTATAACTAATTTAGATACACAGACAACAATTTTGCGGGGAGCATGTCAGTTGATAGTGGAAATGCGTGGCATAGTAGTTAGAGTGCTGAATTTATGATCGCAAGATAGTAGTTTCGATACCTGAAACCGGCAATGCGCTGCGTTTTTTAACAAAACACTTTATTTCAGGTTGCTCTAGTCCTCTAATCTGTAAATGCGTACACTTGTGACGTGATCGCCTCACCGTTCATATTTGTCACTTATTCAACATGGAAACCATGTAACCGGCACTATGAGCCGAAGGACTCGAGACTGTAATGTCTAGGGGTTGTTGTTGTCGATGATCATGATGATTGTTAGTCGATATAATCGGTACCAATAGTTGACTCGTGCTTTATTTTATCGAAATCGAAAGGATGAAAGGTAAAGTTTACCTCAGCTGGATATAAACTAAGTGTTGTGTCGACGCCGCCCCCAGGCAAAGAAATAGGATCTCCCAAGACATATAAATAGAAGTAGTCTGGCCGTGGTAGGAGTGTTGAGTAGCGGTCTAAATAGCAGTTGTGTAGCGCTTGAGTAGAGATCATCCGAAGGTGCTAGATAGCAGTAGCGTTGAGACATAACACTTAGAATATAAAAAAGAGGCATCCTACAGCTTTGACCATCCAGTCGTTTCCTTAGACACGGTGTATTTAGGACTACATTATCAAATATATCCTTTCATATGTAACTCAGTTCTTATCAATAATGTTTAAAACAAATTTTATAGAGAATTATGTTGAACATTCCGAAATACCTAAATACTATAGAATCACAGGGTTTCAGTAAAATAATGACATCATCAGTCTAGCTACAATTACAGAAGAAATATTGAATAAAGTCAGAGATTATCACATATTTTCTTTATTTTATAAACAATATATATGTGTGTGCGAGTGTCTGTGATTGTGCATTTATACACACACATATATATTATAAACGTATAATTATATATGCGTGTATACCTATAAGACTATAAATATGTACTGCTTTGATCAATAAGTACCCGGACTGTTGCCATAGTAACGAAATTAAAGCATGCAGAGTAAAGCCGCTTAGCACAGATTGACTTTCAACTCTGCTGTCCATGCGCACTAAGTGTCAATGTTCTAGCTCACTTACGTTGTTTACAGCAGTGCTTTGAAGGAAGGTGTGTAGCATGTAATTGTCGCATTGACCATGACAGAGAAAGTTGAGAAGATAATCTGCATCAATTTTGTCAAAAGTTTGGCGATACCTGCTCAGAGGCTACGCACATTTTTCAAAACAAATTTCATCGTTCTCGACACAATCAACAAGATATTGTGCAACTGAAACCTGAGTGTCTTTTTGGTTAGCTAAAAGCAATTTTGACACGCATCTCATACCCAAATCATCAGGGATAAAGGACTGAGCTGAACCGTAACTAATCCGCAGATCCTCTGATAACTCACGGATGGTGATTTGACGATTTCCCCTCACAACTGTACGCACATCTGCAATGCTTTCCTCAATTCTGCTGATTGCGGGTCTGCCAGATGTTGCCACTGTTGACATTTTTTCGGCCATCTTGGAAACGTCTGAACCACTCGTACACTTGTGCGTGACTTATACACTCCTCTCCATACACTTTCTGCAACTTTACGTAGGCCTCTGAGCAGGTATCGCCATGACAACTTTCTCTGACATGGTCAATGCGACGATCACACGCCGCTATACACTGCTATAAACAAGCACTGCTGTAAACAGCGGAAGTGAGCTAAAACGTTAAAACTTAGTGCGCATACACAGCAAAGTCAATTTCTTTCGAGTGGCTTCACTCTGCGTGCTTTATTTTCGACACTACAGCCACAGTCAGGATACTTTACTTATTGATCAGACCTCATATATATACACAAAGTGAGAGAAAAGGGATGAGCACGAAGAAGGGAAAGGGAGGGCGAGAGTAAATCTTCCATAACTGCATGGAAGCGATGTTTTGTCCTTTGTTTTACATTCGCTTCGTTGTCTGCGCCTTTCATTTCAATCATTTTGTATTAATTCCATATATATATATATATACATATATATCTGTGTGCGTGCGTGTAGATACACACACATGCATATATATATATATATATATATATATATATATATGCAAGCACACAAGCATGCAGACACCCATTCTGCTTTTTAAAACGGTGGAGGGGTCTGCAAGTGTCCTGTAACCTGCATGCAGAAAAATTACTGTCCCTGGAATTACATGTAATGTATATATAACTATCTTGCAAGTTATGTTGGAGATTCTTTTATTTCCGTTCCCGCTATCGCTTCGACCCTGACCGCAATACGAAATTATTTTATTTTGAATCACTTATTTAACGCTCATGTATATCATATGTGCCTATTGCACACAGACCACCCCCACTCACTCACGTGTATGGAGAAAATGGGATAAGAGCGATTGTATATAAATTATATTAAATACTATAGTAATGCAAGCTTATTTGAAATAGAAAACGAAGAAAAGAACCCACAGATGAATTGGAACTGCTTATCTAAAATCTGCTAGGTGACGCTATTACTAATTACACCATTACTAACATCCAGAAAATGGCAGCTAAATACCACTCAAAATCACATCCTGGATCATAAGAGAGAATGAAGATAATGTGGATCGTGAGGCATTCTGAAAGAAAATCGGGATGGTCAACGTCGGGATGTCTTTGTTCATAGAAATACATAACCAGAGAAATACTTGGAATAAACGACCACGATAACAGCACTGCTTACTGCCCCTACTGCCACAGCTTCACTGCCCCTGGTGGTGGTGGTACCACTACTACTACTACTACTACTACTACTACTACTACTACTACTACTACTACTACGTAAGTGCTTTTCTGCTTTGTTAATGTTTTTTATTGAACTTTTTAAAATGCCTTAAAAATGACAGCTATTTCCCATTCAGCATATTACTCATATAGAAACTCAGTAGCAACGTATATAAGGTATATACGGTGTTTTCGACAAAAGTTAACTATTGCTATATTTTGGAGGAGCCACATCTAAAGCCTTTTAAAACAAGCATTAACTGATATTCGTCTACGTTCTGCCTGTTTTACCCTAGAAGATTTCACGTTTCGAGCGGAGCACTTTATCAGAAATATAGAAAAAGTCCAAAGAAGGAAGACGGAAAAAGAAAATCGCCAACGATACACACGCCGTCACATATTGAAATATAAATATGTATCCAATTTTTGTAGAAAATGGTGTAACACAAGGTGATATTCCTGCTCCTAAAACTGTTTGCTATATATTTCGCAATAGTCTTTCAAATAGCTTTTAAAGATTGCCCTGAAGGGGTCTATATAAGATATAGGACAACAGGAAAACTGGTCAATCTCTAGAGACTCCGTGCCAAAACGAAAGTTCTGCATTCTCACCTTGTTGAGTTTCTGTATGCAGATGATTGTGACCTGTTGGTACATTCTCAGAAAGATATGCAGCACATGGTGAATGCGATTTCTGCAGCATGTGCAGCATTGGGTCTAACAATCAGTCTAAAAAAACTGTTATAATGTACCAGCCCGCTCCCTCCAAACTGTATGTGGAACCTTTTATAACTGTGAATGGTCAAAGGTTGGAGACTGTACCCAGATTTATTTATTTAGGAAGTACCGTGAGCGCTGCTGGTCTTGATGATGAAATTTCATACCGAATCAGCAGGGCTAGTAGTGCTTTTGGTAGGCTTGATAGGCGTCTGTGGAAACAACATAATATATCTCCACAAATTAAAGTTAAGGTATATAACACATGCGTCCTCCCATCTTTGCTATATGGAAGTGAGGCATGGGTTGTTTACCCTAGGCAATCAATACTGTCTGAGAAAAATTTTGGGGATAAACTGGAAAATGGCCATTAGTGATGTGGAGGTGCTTGAGAGGAGTGGCAGTAGAAGTATAGAGTCAATGATTTTGCAAAGACGTTTCAGGTGGGGTAGGGGGCATTTGGTAACGATGAGTGATGAGCGACTGCCCAAGGAGCTATTGTATGGTGAGCTGGAAGATGGCAGGAGGCCAGCGCATAAGCCTAAACTAAGGTTTAAGGATTGCCTTAAAAATACTCTAATACAGACAGTAATTGCAGCTGGTAATTGGGAGAGAGAGACACAAGACTGTGATGGATGGAGGAAGATGGTGCATGATGGTTGTTCAAGGTTTGAGAGGGAGAGAGTGAAGTATGAGGGAATTAGGTAATTAGGTGGGGGCTTATAAGGGGAGAACCTGTGGAAAGTCAGAAAGTGTTGATATTAATGTGTGTAGTTTGTGGGCGGACGTGTTTGAGTCGTGTAGGCCTGGTGAACCATCGAAATTCTCACAGAAATCAACCAATGATAAACAATGATGTGCCTATTAAAATTCATGACAGAACGTGTGTAAAATATGGAAGGGTGTGCCTCTCAGTTGGAGGTCTAAAAGGACATGTTAAGAAAGTACATATGGTGACGTCTGTTTCTCCTGCCAGCTAGCACAGTATGTAATAAAATGTGTAAAAGCTTGGTTGGGCTTAAAAGTCATATAAGGGTATCCCATGGCAACAATCATGAATCATTTTAGCAAGTCTTCTTGGCAATGACTTTTCTCTTGTAACGACAACGAAGCTGTGATATATATATATGTATATATATATATATATATATATATATATATATATATATATATATATATATATATGTGTATGTATAAAATGTATATATATCTATATATATGTATATATGTATACATATATATGCATATATATATACATACATATATATGTATACATATACATGTATGTATATTATATATATATATATATATATATATATATATATATATATATATATATATGTAGGTATACACACAGACGTATATAGAATATAAATACGTAGAAATACTTGTTTTATCTACACACAGAGATAGACATGCAGACATCTATATACGAGTCTAGCAATGTAATGACCTAGGGGAATAATTTCTCTGAGAAGGAAAGAAAATACATTAGATTTGCTATATTGTAGCCGCAAGTTCTTTTGTTCATTTCCATATTAAAATGACGCCATTCCTTCTAACAAGACATACAATTCAGTAATATTATTTCAAAATTGCATTATTATTTTTAGTATTGTTGTATCAGCTCTCTTTTATTGGTTATGTTGGTCGTGGTAATGGTGGTGATGCTGGTGTTGGCTGTAGTTATTGTGATTGCGTTATTGTCCTTTCGGTAGTGCTTAAACGATGGCTGTAGTGGCAGCGGTTGTGATGGTTGCGGTCGTGTTGTTTGTGCAGGTGGTTGTAGCTGTTACTGCCGTACTTGTGATTTTTGTGGTAGTTGCGGCTATGCCCGTGGTTACGTAGACTGGTGTGGTCATGGTGGTAGTTATGATAGTTATAATGGTTAGTGCTGTGGTGGTGTTTGTGGCAATGTTTTTCTATTGTGTGGTATCTGTTGACTAGATGATACGAATATAAATTACATTACTTTAAACTTGGTCATTACAATATCTATCTAATACAATTATAACTTTACATGAGCTAAGGGAAATAACTCCAGTGTTTCACGGGAAGGAATGAAGTAGACAATTACGTAAACACACACACACATATATATACACCCGTAAAAATTCTGAATTTATTTACATCCTAGTTGGAGAAAAACAACAAAAACCTAGCAGTAGTTGCTAAAGGGAATTAATTTCTAGAAATTAGGAATTAATTTTACAATGATCATATATATTTTGAGAAAAAAAAATCTGATTTTTACTTCTGGGCAGGGGGGGGGGGGCAACCACTAGCATATTTCGGTCTTGTTAGACTTCATCCTGCTTTAATCAATTGACAAAGGTTTTTCCATGAACGAAAAGAATTACGAAGAGTTTTGTCTGGATGTGTAAACGGCATTACTGCAATGTTTCGTTCTATTGCATCATGTCTTTACGTTCTGAGTTCAAATTCCACTAAAGCCGGCTTTGCCTTGCTACCTTCCTGAGCAGGTAAAATAAGAACCAGGCTGATATGCCCCTTAGTGAATAGCAAACCAAGCTCTTACAGAGGTAATATAAGTAGTACTAAAATACTTAAGTTGAGATAATCTACAATATCCGGTTGGTAAAATATATAAATTTGTCCAATGACAGCTTTGAGAAATTCAACTAATGAAGTCATGTGACCTCATGGTTAGGCTGTTCAGCTCATGATCATAAAGCGGTAAACCGGATGATAATTCTTATCTTTGTGCAAGATACTTCATTCAACTTTCCTCCTATAAACTGGCCTATGAGATATACCAGCTATTTAACAGTCATGTCGTGGACATTCCACTCAGCCATAAGTGGGTTGACAAGAGATATCAATGTTCATCTCGCGATTACATAAATACCTAAAACAATTAACTAAAATGTAGTACGTACTGTCAGGTTATATTTGCTTGTGAGTGTAGACTATACCGGGTAGATATAATACGTAGCAGTGAAGTAGTTGGATTGATATAGTAGACAATACGATCCCAACTTGTCCCAAATTTATGGCTTTCTGCCAATGACACAAATCGATATTGTAGTCCTGCAGGCAATGTCAAACGAGAATATCTCTCTGCATACAGACATGCGTTAAACTATAACAAACAGCAACAGATAATGAAACAGCAGAATAAACTGACAAATGGGTTGGAGAAGCTCTTTAGTCTTGGTTGGCAACCTTTCTAGAATTTATACATTGAAAAGAAAAGGAAAAATACGTCAAGAGAAAAAAAAAAGAATAAGAAATAAAGATGTGGTTGATTTTTTTTTAGCATAAAATACTTTTCTCTTTGATGTACGAAAGCTGTCGTTAAATAACAGCGTTGATGGGGCTAGAGCTGACAATAAAAATAAAACCTCTCATCTAGCGAGCGTTGAGTTGAAGATAAATGTAAATAGAAACCATCTGTAATACAAACATTGCATCATTATTGCATGGAAATTATCTAAGGATGTCAACGGGAAAATGATAGAGTGTTATTGTGTTATTATAGGAAAAAATCAAGGAAAGTTCGTTTGGTATGTTCAAAACAGAAGAGAAAAATAAGAAACAAGAAAAAAGCGGGCTGTTCCTGGATCAGTTGTAAATAATAATAGCCGAGAAGTAGAGTCAAGAAGTAATTAGAAGGTTAGATTAGGCAGATCCCCAAATCTAAACAGTTACAGAAGAGAAAAAAACAACAAATTTGCAAAGGTAATTACCGGGATATAATTCGTAATATAATAAAAAAAAAAAGTGATAAAAATAATAACTGCTTCTAACAGAGGTGAAGGTTAAGATTTTGATGGTTGATGAATCAACCGATTAAATCGACTCAAGTACTTAACAAATATTCTATTTCATTGATCTCTGAGGGATGAATAGCCAAGTCGACCTCAGTGGGACTTGAAACCGGAAAAGCCGGAAAAAATAATACGCTCATTAGTAATAACAATAATTGCGTTTCAACATAAGTGCAGTGTCTCAAATTTTTGGAGAGGAGGCACTCAATTTAATAAATCTCAGCATTTCAGTAGTACTTTATTTTATCGACCCCAGAAAGATGAAATTCGGCAGGATTTTATCACAGCACGTCAAAAGCCAGAACTCAATTTCACATTTTGTCTGATGCTTTACTGATCCTACCAACCTATAATATTATTCTAGCAAAGGCACAAGGCCTGAAATTATTATTAGTAAATTTTTTTTGGGGTGGGTGGGTAATCGATTACATCAATCCCACTGTTTCACTGGTACTTAATGTACCGACCCCAAAAGGATGAAAGGCAATGTCGACCTCGGCGGAATATGAACTCAGGACTGAGTGACGGGCGAAATACCTCTAAGCATTTCGTCCAACGAGCTAACGATTCTGCCAGCTTGCTGCCTCAGTAGTAGTAATAATAATAATAATAATAATAATAATAATAATAATAATAATAATAAATTCCAGTAAATCCACCTAAATTTGATTCTTAATTCATTTTCTTGAAGCCGGAGAAATGAAAAGCAAAGCTGACTCCGGTCGAAAGAAATGCCATAATATATTCTATATGAGGTGCTAACGATTCTATATTCCCACCACTATTTTATACGAGGTTCTGACGATTCTGTCTACCCCTATTTTAATCAAAATAATTTCTGATATAGGCTCAACGTCAGCAATTCTAATGCGTGGCTGACATTATTTTATCGCCACCAAATGGACAAAAGTGGGGATTTGACATCGGCAGGATTTGAACATAAAAAGCAGGGAAAATTACTGCAAAAAAACTTCTTCCGACGTTCTAATGATTCTGTCAGTTTGCTATCCGCTTAATGAATACATAATCCTTCCTGCTTTAAACACAAAGCCTGAAATTTTGGGGGTGGGGAATAGTTGGTTACATCGATTCCAGTGCTCATCTGATATTTATTTTATCGACTCCGAAAGGGACGAAATGCAAAAACGACCTCAGCGGAATTTGAACTCAAAACACAAAGACAGACGAAATACTGCTAAGCATTTTGCCCGGCGTGCTAACGATTCTTCATACTCGCCGCTTTTCTTAATGAATACTTAAAGGTTTCAAATTTTTGGCACCAGGCCAGCAAATTCGGTGGTAAGTCAATTACATCGACCCCATTGTTCAACTACTACCTATTTTATAGACTCCGGAAGAATGGCAGACAAAGCTGGCATTTGAACTTAGAACGTAAAGACGGACAAAATGCTGCTAAGCATTTTGCCCGGAGTGCTAACGATTCCACCAGCTCGCAGCTTTTGTTAATGAATACACAATAATATTAGAATTTTTTAGAAAGAGAAGATTTCGATGCCAAAGCAGGAGAAAGAAGGCAGTAAAAAAACGAGAGCACAAATAATGAATATAAATGACAGTTATCAAATAGGCTGAGAGGTAGTGGAAGAGGAGTATAGGGAAGATTAAGAAGATAGAAAGAAATAATTAAGTGTGACCAAATAAGAATAGATTAGATCAGATTATACATGGCATTTCGAGAAAGTTAATGATGTTTTCAACACAATTTGAATAACATCGCGGATAGCATGAGGTGCTTTTCACTGTAGGGCGTCATTTGTAACGGTATTTTCAAGACTTAGAAAAAATTAAATCTAAATATTTATCACGTTATTCCTAGGTGTTAAAAAAAAACAATATGGTGTTAAAGAAACAAAAACACGAAGAACGAAAAGGCAAATATTTAGAATCAGTAGGAAAGAGACTCGAAGATAAATTAAATACAGCAATAGAATGCTGAGTCAGGTTTCTTTAACAGTGGTAAAAAAAACAAACAAAACAAAAAAAACAAAAAAAACATAAACAAAAAAAGATAGAGAGTGAAACAACTCTCTCTATCCTCCCCGAACCAGTGACGGTTTTCTAGCCAGGAGTAGTAGTGACAAGTAATGAATTGTAAATTGAAGTCGAGGAGAAAAATGATGTTGAATGAGGAAGGCTTTCTCATGTTCAAAATAACGTGTACAGGTATAGTTGTGTGATTAAGTTTATTTACAAATCTCTAGCTCTGGGTTTCATTTCCACTGCATGTTCATATGAGCAAGCGGCAGTTACATATGTTTACACACACACACACACACACACGTACATATACATACATATATATATATATACATATACATACATATATATATATATACATATACATACATATATATATACATATACATACATATATATATATACATATACATACATATATATATATATACATATACATACATATATATATATATACATATACATACATATATATATATATATACATATACATACATATATATATATATATACATATACATATATATATATACATATACATATACATACATATATATATATATACATATACATACATATATATATATATACATATATATATATATATATATATATACACATATACATACATATATATATATATATATATATACATATACATACATATATATATATATATATATATACATATACATACATATATATATATATAGATACATATACATACATATATATATATATATACATATACATACATATATATATATATACATATACATATATATATATATATATATACATATACATATATATATATATATACATATACATATATATATATATATATACATATACATATATATATATATATACATATACATACATATATATATATATACATATACATACATATATATATATATATATATATATATACATATACATACATATATATATATATATACATATACATACATATACATACATATATATATATATATATACATATACATACATATTTATTTATTTATTTATGTGTTTCAGCCAAGTGGCTGCGGTCATGCTGGTGCACCACCGTGATTTTCACGTTCCTTGCATGGCTCTTCTCCCCCACCTGACATGGTCCAATCAAGAGTTTTGATGGCACATCTGGTGTATAAGAGAATTTGACACAGCTGCCCTAAACTGCGTCTCATTACGAGCCATTGGTTCGTCTGGTATCGTTGAGAGGAAAGCGTCAAGTTTTGTCTTGAAGACCTCCGCATCCATGTCTTGCATGTCTCTCAAATATTTTGGCAGGGCATTGAAGAGCTGAGGTCCTCTGAAACCGAGGCTGCTGCAGTATCTCGTTCTTATGTGAGATGCAGTGGACGGTACCTTTGGCACCATGCAGTGGCGACCCGTGCGGGCATTCCTGTAGTACTTGATACCAAAGTTTGGCACCAGTCCTTCCAGTATTTTCCATATGTATATTATTACATATCTCTCCCGCCTGCGCTCCAGGGAGTAGAGACCTAGTGCCTTCAGTCGCTCCCTGTAGTTCATCTGTTGGACTGTGGCGATCTTTTTTGTATAGTGCCGCTGAATTGCCTCGAGTTCTGCTGTCCGCTTAACACTGTGTGGTGACCACAACTGAGAGCAATAGTCTAGGCGGCTCAGAACAAATGTCTTCCATAGAATCAACATGACTTTTTGATCCCTTGTACGGAAAGTCCTCAGTATCCACCCCGCCAGTTGTCTGCACCTTGCTGTCAACTTGATAATGTGCATGTGAAATGATGCATCACTACACATGTTGATGCCCAGATCTCTAACTGTTTGTGGTTCTGGGATTGCAGTACCTCCAGGCCCTGTGTATGCCAGTTGGGAGGTACTTGTGGTCTTGTAGCGCAGTACTTGAAATTTTTTTGCATTGAACTACATATTATTTTGCTCTGCCCACTCATATATTGCATTTAGGTCATTCTGCAGGCTTACAATATCATCAGGATTCTTCTTTATTGCCTGAGATATCTTTGTGTCATCAGCATCGCTAGTGACAGTGGCTCTCCGAGTGACCGTGGGCATGTCCAGAAGGGCCACTATGAACAGTAGTGGCCCCAGAACAGTTCCCTGAGGAAACACCGCTCAATATTTGTTTCCCTAGATAGTTATCCATTGGCTGCAACTGTCTGACTTCTACCATTCAGGAAGTCATGCAGCCACTCTCCTAATTTACCAGCTATGCCAATTTATGTATATATGTATATATATATACATATACATACATATATATATATATATACATATACATACATATATATATATATATACATATACATACATATATA
>NC_142931.1:23615480-23625480 GCF_046866305.1 Octopus bimaculoides | reverse complement strand
ACAAGATATTGAAAATCTTCGTATTACTGCATGATTACTTGCATCAATCATTATATGATCGAATAAAATAGAAAGAGCGTGATCTCTCTCTCTCTCTCTCTATATATATATATATATCACACACGCACATATATACAAACAAATATATACATACATAAATATGCACACACACACACACACACACACACATATATATTGGGAGAAAGAGAGAGATCTAGCAATTTGTTGCCTACCATTAAGTTTGGCATTAATACAGCATGTTCTGTATGAAGAAACCAAATTACACAGCAAAACCAAATCAAGTACAAACCAGAAAATCACCAATCACAGGAAAATTCTTTACATGCATATATGACAACATAAATTCTATACAGGCGAATTACTTTAGAGCAGTGGTTGAAAAGTTCAACAACCAAAAGAAAAAATAGAACTATTTTTTTAAATCAGCCTTTATCTATTTTGTTTACTTACTATCAGTATGCGCCGTGGTGGTTTTGATTAACAGAATATGAAAATAAACTTCTTTTCTATCATGTATTCAAATCCCAAGCAGTAATACTCTTCTTGTAATATAGGTAATTTTAAGAAATAGTCATTACTGTGCAATGTCGATGTAGGAATTCATTCGCATTTGTTTTGACGTAGAATAAGTGTTTGGTGTTTGACTGCAGTGGGGTAATACCAGCTGCTTTCCATGTACTGCCGATGAAAGAGTCAGATGAGGCTCGGGCCAATATATGGGCAGTCTGGTGTTTAAAACTGAGAACACATCAACGAGTTAGACAAATCTCTTTCCTACACTCAGGCCCGTAGTCTGGAGTCACAGAAACATAGATATAAATCAAACCATTTTGAAACTTATAGTGACAATGGATTAACCAGGTTATAAAAAAAATACATAAACTTTAACCAGGGATATTGAATGCTTTTAACGTCTTAACATTTGTATCCGCAACTTTCTGGCTCTATTTAGATACTGTTTACGTTATAAAGTTATGATTCATTAAACTGTATCTACAAGGAACTGGGGGAGAAACTTGGCAAGCTTCTAGCCTTATATCAACCTAAAGATATGATAGAACATTCAGTGGATTTGGATGGAACCCGCGACCACATCGTTGAGAACAAAATAATCAACCACAAAGCCATGCACCGAGACAGAACTAGATAACTTAAGCAATAGAGAAGTAGATTTCATTTTAGATGGATATTCCCATAGGAATTAGTCTTATGAAATGCTTAAATGTTAAATATTTCCTGGGTGTTGAATTTCACTCGGGTGAAGAATTTACACGCCTGATTAATTTTACTGAAATCTTTAATTTTGCTTGGGTGTTGAATTATATTATGAGTATTTAATTTCAGTTTAGGTGTTGAATTAGACAGGGTCGTTGAATATTTCTAGTATGTCGGAGTTTTATTTGACTGACTTTCATTTTCAGAATAGTTTTATAAATTGCCGTCACAGAGTAGTAACATTAAAAACAGCTGTAAACTTCACAGCTGCAATAAATAAATAATTGTTAAAGCAAATATATAAATCGTTTTTAATCATGTAACTCGAAGTAGATAAAACTATAATTAAAGCGTGTAAGTACTGGGTTTAAAAAAGAATTCCTTTTGAGAGTTAAAAACGAAGGCTACTAGTAGGACCCAAAACCACATCTGTAAGCATACGAGATGTTCAACAATTAGACGAAAACAATATTTTGGAATTCTTTTTCCATTTAAGAAGTTTTGTTCTTAACAGTGAGAATTGTGTGTACTTTACGTCATTAGCATTCAGAAACATTGAAAGACGTGAGACATTTCATTTTTAACAGTTGAACACCAAATAGGTAATGCTATAAACAATAGCATGTAAATATTCTTTTCTACTCTAGGCACAAAGTCCGAAATTTTTGCCGGAGGGGGCCAGTCGATTATATCGACCCCAGAATGCAGCTAGTACTTAATTTAGCGACTCCAAAAGGATGAAAGGCAAAATCAACCTCGGTGGAATTTGAACTTTGAACATAAAGAGAGACGAAATATCGCTAAGAATTTCGCCCGGCGTGCAGTTCGCCACCTTAATAACATGTAAGTACTAGATTAAAAACTCTCTTTTGAAAGAAGTTGAATAATTAAACAGAAATGGAACTTACCGTTGCAAGCATACAGCGAACCTCTTTGATTGCCCCGCAACATCCGAGGAATGACAGTATGATGACAATGCTGCCCAGGGTTATAAGCATGAAAGCAACAGGCAAAAACAAGTTGCTGCCTAAAGATGTGATGCAGGCTGGCGTGTCATTGGCGCGTGTGTAGATACCAATGCCCAGTAATACACAACCACATATCTGATAAAGAAAAATTAGATTTAGTTGTGATATATGAATGCAGTCAAATAGGATATTATGTATAAGAAAACAAATCAAAGTAAACATTAACAGGTCTAGTTTGTTGTGAATCTGACATCAACACGCATACATATGTATAAATGACATTTACAAACTTTCACACGCATAAACATACGTGTGTGTGTGTGTGTGTTTGTATGAGAGAGAGATACACACAGTGTGTATGCACGTTCTAGTGCATACACTTTTTATCTGTTTCTTTGTGTCGGAGAACACACACACACATATATATATATCAGCCAATATATATGTAATAAGAGCACCTGGTATTTCCTGGTGGCCACTGAGTGTGAGGGAGATAATCGTTTCTACATACTTGTCAAGATTAAAAGACTGAAATTTAAAATCGGGCAACAAGGAACAAGAACTTAAAATTTCTAGCTTATATATATATATATATATATACTCATATGTGTATACATATATGCTTGCGTGTGTATATATCTATATGTATATATTATATATATGTTAATACGTGTGTATATATATATATATATATATATATATATATATATATATATATATATATATATATATGTAAAGTTGTTAAAACGAAGTCAAATCGAATAGTAATATTTTGAAATCCTTTAATGCATACCTTTCGGTCGGTCCACGAATTGTATCCATATTAATAATGTTATTATCAGCCCGAATATGCTTGAAGCACGTTCGAACCGGTGAACAAGCTGCTTACTGCGTTGTCACTGAAAGTACATACCGTTTGTAGACAAATGGGGTGTATACACCTAAATCAGCTACCAGCACCACCTATGCAGACTGTGAAATGCAAGGTTTTCAGAGTAATTGTCCCCTCTTCGGTCACAGACACCAGGCAGGCGGCACTACGAGCTGATTGAAGAGTGAATCTCTTATGCGTTTCGAGTTGCCACATGGCAGCGCTATGCAGCGGCTCACCTTGAGTAAATTACAGAGGGGGAGCGCTAAGCAGTGATAAGTAAAATTGTAATGTTTATTATCAATCCGAATATGCTTGAGGTGCGTTCGAACAGGTGTACAAGTTATTAGCGCCCCCCTCTGTAATTTACTTACGGTGGGCCGCTGAATGGCAACTGGAAAAGCATAGGAGAATCAATCTCTTCAATCAGCTCGTAACGCCTGGTGTCTGTAACTGAGGAGGAGATAACTACTCCGAAAACTTTGCATCTCACAGTCTGGGTAGGCGGCGCTGCGAGCTTATCTGGGTGTACACACGCCATTTGTCAACAAATGACATATTTTCCGTGACAAAACGCAGCGAATAGCTTGTTCACTGGTTCGGACGTGTCTCAAGCATGTTCGGATTGATAATAACATTACATTTTTACCTATCACTGCTTAGCGCTCCCCTCTGTAATATCCATATTAATCCTCCTAACTTCGTAGCCAGAGCCAAATTACACTTCTGACCATATGCGTTGAAATATTTCCCTCAAGTGAATCATATTTTGAAATGTTTCAACTGAGAACAAGCTTACGTAGTGGAGGTATTTCCAATTATATATTATACGGAGCTAAAATATACGTAGTAAATGGTTTCAAAATATTACTATTTAGTTTTTGACTTAATTATCACAACTTGTACAACCCCATGCTAGTCCAAGGCAGTTGGCCCAGAATCCACTTAACCAGATACTCTATAAGGGATTTTGAATCATTTGCCATATTATATTTGAATCGAGTCGAAAATTCTGGCACCGTGTACCACTTCTTAGCGTAACACGAAACATTATATATAGGGAGAATTCACAGAAAAAACAGAAGACGAAGACAGGTGGTGTACAAAACAACCAGATATATTAGTATAACGCTCGGGAAGTGAAAAAGTCTTTAACGTTTCGAGCCTACGCTCTTCCACAGAAAGGAACACGGAAAGAAAAAAAATAATGTGTAGTGGCTAGTGATCTATCATGGCGAATATATATATGTATATACACACACATACGTATATTTTATATATATATATGTATATATATATATATATATATATATATATATATATATATATATATGTATGTATATTATATATACACATCCGTATATTATATATATATATGTATATATACACACATCCGTATATTATATATATATATGTATATATACACACATCCGTATAGATATATACATACGTATATATACACACATCCGTATAGATATATACATACGTATATATATATGTATGTAAATATATACATATACATTCATACATATATATATATATATATATATATATATATATATATAGACATTTATATATGTGTATAAATAACCATATATGTATATATATGTGTGCATATATTTATATGTACACATTATTTTATGTATAAATTTATGTATATATATATATATATATATATTACATTATTTGTTGGTAGTGTAAAAAAAATCACAACACACGCAAGCCTTCCCTAGCACCCCCCCCCACACACACCCACACACACGCACACGTTTATACGTAGACATAAATAAGTATACATACATACACAGATATACAGTCATATATGTGTATGTCTTTGTATGTTTATATATTATTATTTAAGACATTCATATATCTCTCGATGTGTATTTAGAAGCCCCGATACCCTACATTCCTAGGAATAAATGCATGGATGCTGTAAAGTTCTAAGATTGGTGTATGAGAATTAAATATAGATTAGATTAAGCGATCAAAGGAATTTCTCGTTAAGACGGCAATCATAACCACTTCATACGGCATCTTCATATCAACTCATCAAATTAAATTGGAAGCCTCAGAATAAAGAAAATTAAATAAAAGGAATTCACGTCATTTTAGAAATAATTTCTTTTGTTGGTAGACCTTCTTTAAAAAAAAAGAGAAGAAAATATTTTCTTTAGCTTTTCCCCTGTGTAGTCACGTTACGATGTTAGAAGTAACTTTGGTAGGGCAATCGTAGGAGTGTCGTGATAGCTGTGCTGGAGTGGAATTAGTGTTCAGGCTAGCCTGATTGAATAGATTTACGATCAAATGATTTCCAACTATGAGATAGCTAACATCAATAAGAACACATCTATCGCTCCATCTAATTTTAAATACCTCATGATTTCGTTTTAAGGATTGGTGTATCTAGGCGTACATTGATGAGAACGACTTTCTGCTTTCTTTTTTTTTTTTTTCGTCTTTTTAAAGGTGGCTTTGTATGACTCGAAGATTTGGTTGCTATTTCTTGTAGGTTGAGCGAATGGGTAGAGGATTTCTGGTTGGCTGATGTAGTTACTGCTGCTGTTGTTGTTTAACCCTAGGTCAATCACGGTTGAATAGACTTCTGATCAAAGACATTCCACCTAACACAGTTCCGTGTTTTTAGTGGAAATAAGCAATACATTATCTTATGTGTCCTTCCCTTTTCTCAAATGCTATAGTATGATTTAAGGGACATTTGGATCTATGTCAAGTAGGTGAAGCGACCATATAAACCTTTTGTAAGTTGTTACTTTTGTAATTGTTTTGTTACAAGCCAACCCCGGTTAAACAGACTAATGTTCATATGTATTCCTGCCATGACTTCCTAGACTTTTTTGGGGGGGGGGGGGTATCTTGAACTATTTATGAAAAAATGTTCGCTTTAAAAAAATTGTGATTGAGAGATATTTGGCTTGTATCTCAACAGGTTGAGATAGCAACGACAGGCTCCCTATTTGTCATTAGTTTCTACGGTTGCTATATCAACATTAATATCACTATAAGGCAAAGGTGAATGTTTAGGTAGTAGTGGCAGCAGCAGTTGTCATTCTTGTGATGGTAGTAACCATAACAACCCAGTAGTGGTATTGCTACTTGTTGTGGGACTGATCCTGGAGCCATGTGGTTGGGAAGTCAGCTTCTTACCACACAGCCACACCTGCGCCTGTATGTATACATGTATATATTTATGCATGGAGGCGCAATGGCCCAGTGGTTAGGGCAGCGGATTCGCGGTCATAGGATCGCGGTTTCGATTCCAAGACCGGGCGTTGTGAGTGTTTATTGAGCGAAAACACCTAAAGCTCCACGAGGCTCTGGCAGGGGATGGTGGTGAACCCTGCTATACTCTTTCACCACAACTTTCTCTCACTCTTACTTCCTGTTTCTGTTGTACCTGCAATTGAAAGGGTCAGCCTTGTCACACTCTGTCACGCTGAATATCCCCGAGAACTACGTTAATGGTACACGTGTCTGTGGAGTGCTCAGTCACTTGCATGTTAATTTCACGAGTAGGCTGTTCAGTTGATCGGATCAACTGGAACCCTCGACGTCGTAAGCGACGGAGTGCCAACAACAACAACAACAACAACAATATATTTATGCATACATAAATACATTTACACACACACACACACATATGTGTGGGATTTTTTTTGCCATACTTCGTTTGGCAATGTGCTTCCTCACGTCATCCTTTTGGGTTCCATATATAATGAACGAGTCCAACACAGGTGCAGCCCTCACTCCTTCAAAGTGTCATATCCCAGACGTTTCTATAAATGAAGTGGGAAGGACGCAGAAAAGAATATGTGCCTGCTCACAATTACATGGACACCTAAAATAATTAGCAAAAGCATGGTAGTGCTATCAAGTCATACTCGTTTGCGAGAAACGGATGTAGATTTACATACACACACACACATATATACTTATGCGTATCTCATACAGTTGATGCATGTATGCAAAAAAATATGCTGTGCTGAACAGAACGCAAGCTAGAACATATTTCATAGTCATATTCATGTATAAACAAATTATTAGTCTCAGTTGTTTTATTTCAACCGTACTGTTGCATGTTTACTAATATTAAACACATTTAACAGATGGAAATTGTGTAAAACTAACTTTTAGCGCATTCCAGACATAGGCGAACTAGTCCAGGAACGCATTGATGCTGACTCGTACGTACACACACACATACACACACACACCACACAAATACATACATACACACATATGCACACACACACCACACAAATACATACATACACACATATGCACACACACACACACAAACAAATATATAACGCCCATTATATATATATATATATGTATATATATATATATATATATATATATATATATATATATATATATATATATATATATGTGTGTGTTTGTGTGTGTGTGTGTGTGATTGTGTGTGTGTGCATGTGTCTTCGTGTTTGGGCTTGTCGCCTAACTGCTTGACAACGAGTGAAGGTTTCTTTACTTCCGCGGCTCTGCAAACAGCGAGCTAAAGTGTAAATAATAAACTTTGAATAAGCACTGGGGTTAACCCAAAACAGTTCAAGGCAGTAAATCAAAATTCCATAAATACTTAATCTTATTTATTCGTTCCAATTATGAATGTTTTATAATTGAATGCTGTGAGTTAAAATCATCGTTTTTTCAACATTCGTCTATAATACTGAATAATAATAATAATAATAATAATAATAATAATAACAACAACAACAACATCGAAAAATACCCTAGGAATGAGAACCCTAGTTCGAAATTTCCCCAAGACACCTGATGAAGGCCGGAGGGTATATCAGCCGAAACGTTGTGTTAACAACAAACAAGATGAGGACAAATATCCGTCAAATGTAAATAATTTGTCTATTTATTAGGAAGTCTCATTTAAAATATTTTTTTGTGTTAATCTTGGAATTAAATGGTTTCGATTTACTGTCAAGTGAGTTTTGGCCAACGCTGTATATATATAATATCATAAGCCTGTTAAGGTAGAACTAAACGAGAGCAAATATAACAGGAGGAAAGAGAAAACGCTTATAAACAATAAATGAGGAATCAGCAGCTTCTGGGACCAGGGCAGGACTTCATATTGGAAACTGCATACCACTGACGAACTGTCACGATGTTCTATCTATTTGCTAGAAATAACTGGCAAATTTCCATCTTGTTCCTCACTAAGACCATCATGTTGGATAATGTAGTCCCAGATATATCAAGTATGAAATATTTACGAAAATATGATGGGATGGTCATTGCATAATATTTGCGATGATAATCCTGATAAATGAGGGCTGGTGTGTGTATAGTTTAACAAATCCAACAACGTGAACATTGACGCTTAAAATTTTGAAAATATAAGGCATTTAGTATGGAGGTTGTAAGTTTATCGACTTATGTAAAACTGTTCAGAGGTTTGCCTTAACTTCTAGAAAATTCTGTCCACTGGACGGTTCTACTAATGAATTTAATTAAAACTGCTGGCTTGTGGTTGTTTAGCGGGCTTATGATGAAAGGTTATACTATTCCGAACATCCTGTAGGTCTTTCAGTGAATATTATTTTTCTTTGCAGACTTAATCTGTGTCACATACCAACAGCAATACCTAGCTCTTGGGTGACTTTAACAGCAACACTGTTGGATGTTTTTAAAAGTATTTGTAAACGCTGCCGCTCTTTCTATGACTAAGCTGTTAAAAATATCTGGGTCTACATTAGCGTCCTTCTTCAGATGGTAGGAGGAAGATTTCTCTTGTATTGCCACACTCTCCGGTTGCTTAATTTTATCTTAATAATTTAATTAAAGGCACTCACTTTAATTAAAAGCACTCACTTATGGACCCAATATTAATTTGGTGAATGCAGCAGAAATGATTGATATTCGAGTGCGTGCATGCACACACATAAGCAAATTCAGAGAAACGCACTAATGCGCATGCGCATAACAACACACACATGAAATACATATATACAGAAGCATACATATGTACATAGTCAATAGTGTTTAGGGTTTCTTTCGGACATTTTGGATTGATACCGTTACCCATCACTTTGAATAAAATTCATGTTTATGGTTGTCGCTACAAAGAGTTGTAGTTCTGGGATATCGAATCAAAGAAGAGAGTATATAGCGTGAGTTATCGGGGTTGGGTGGATGAGAGACATGGGCTGACGAGAGCAGTAGAGGTGATTGAATCATGTGGGACACAGCTTGACAATTCAACAGAGAGAGAGAGATGGAGAGAGAGGGGGGAGGGAGAGAGAGAGAGAGTTACGGCTGTGTTGTGCTGCATGCATACAGTTAACTAGAGTGTTGTATCCAGTCCATTCTTTGACGGCCAATCTCTCTCTTCTCTTCAGTAGTTCATGTTAGGATGGTCTTGGGCAGAGATTGGTGGCACATTGTATGCCTATCATATGATATTTCTGGACTTTATTTTCGACGATAGGTGTCTTTGCACTTTCAGTTTTTCTAGTATTGCAGCGTCTAAAATGCCGCTTAATTTCTATACTTTTCTCCATAACTCTATGCATTGACCACGTTTCTAGCCTGTATAACCACTGAAATACAGTTGTAATGCTTTATAATCAATATGAAATGTCATAAGAAATTGTGCATTTTTAAAGATGTTAAAGTTGACAGCAGAATCAACTAGTTTCAGCTTACGTCCCCATAATATAATTTCCTGCATTTACGAACTTATATACAGTAAAAATCTATGTGATTTTAGTACTCAGTACAGACACAGTCAATACAGCGGTGAAATAGAGACCGAAGAACTTTAAAAGTATATATTTGTTTATTTATGAGGTGTAGGGATGAGATAGTCGAATGACTGAGGTATTGCAATACTGGCTCATCGTACTTGAACCCCGAATTTGAT
>NC_142931.1:23580480-23610480 GCF_046866305.1 Octopus bimaculoides | reverse complement strand
ATCATACATCACACTTAAACACGCACATTCTCGTGTACACATTCATACACAAACAGGTATACACATTTTCATACACGAAAGATGGTGAGAAAAACAAAAAAGAAATGTAAAAGAAAAAGAAAAAAATGAAAATGAAGAACGGACTTAAAATGGCGTAGTAATGTAAAGTGTGTGATGCATTGAACATAAAAATGAAGCACAAACTCTCAATAGTAATATAAAAAAATTATGGAAGCTAATAGGGGAAAGAACCTAAATTTCACTAATGTAGTAACAACAGTGAAGTTAGTGTTTTTTTTTAATTAAAAAAAAAGCTTCTATAGATAAACTAGAGAAAAAATGTTTTAAAGTGTTGCAGACGTAATCTGCAAAACTCTCGGCAGTATAATATTTTGCTAACGAGATTACATGTTGTGTACGGGTTAGGAAATCAATGTATTGCAACCTTAATCCAATCACGAAAGAGTATGTGAAGTAACATTACCATCCAACTTTCTCTCTCTCTCTACCGCTTCTCTCCTGCTTTCTTCTTTTGCCAACATGGCAGTTTGAATATCTCTACATCATGGTACCCTTAAAACTATGATCGCTTTGTTGTATAGTTAATTAGTAAAGAATGGTGTATATACAAAAAGATTATTGCTATCAACTATTAAAAAAAAAACCCAGAAAGCTAAAGTACTTTCGTCACATAGTAAGAGCACAAGGTATACAGAGACTATTACTTGCGAATGCTCGAGAGGAAGACCGAGAGCCATCTGGTTTGATACATCACCTACTGGCGGAAACTATGATATACTGAATGTATAAGAATGACAAGAAAAAAAAACCCTAGGGGAGATCCTTGATATTCAACCTGCTTTAGATTAACTCCGCATTACCGATGAGTTCAAATAACTGCGAAACATATACAGAGTTTTCACGTTTCTATATTTTATTTTACATAATCTTTCCCATTAATTTAAAGTTAAGAGGTGTCACCTTTGTCTTTTATGATTTTATTATTTAAACTTTCTTAGTTCATGCTATTAAATAGGTTACAAAATAATTTATTAATTAATAATCTTTACTAAATAAAGGGAATATTTTCCTATACAGAAAATGAAGAAAAAGATTTACACTACTTATCGAAAGCAGTTGCAATGGAATTGTCAGCGACAAGATCGCATTTGGGCGATGAAAATTTCGAAGTCTCATGAAATAAATTTAAATGTAAAGGGAATTAAGAGTTTTACGCTATTAAATGCCTCTTTTATGGTATAGTTACTTCACTTTCAACACATGGTCTCATATAAAATCACCCGCTTGAAAAGTTCTATGTTTTATGTTATGTGAAATAGTAATATTTGTAACTCTTCCAAACACGTTCGAATATGCTTGAACATATAAAGAATGAATAAATAAGTTATAGTTTTAAACATAGCTAGATAGAATTTTATTATACTTAAATCCGTCCGACAATATATGGCACAAGAAACCTTAAAGCGATAGCTCGGTCTGGTGGAATTGCCAGTTAAATCCGGACTCTCCAATCAAACCTAACACTTTTGCGAAAAATAATGCTAAGAATTATGTAGAACGGGGTACACTTTCGCTTTGATTAAACGCTGTTAGGACAGAGAAAGCCTAGGTTTAAGTAGCTACAATAGCAATAAATCTAGCACAAGGTCTGTCGCTAAAACAGTAAAGGTAAGATATTTGTCTTTTCTGTTGAAGACTGTCCATTGAAATTATGCTTTTAAAGCTGCTGAGTAAAATCTAGTTCCAAAGTCGTGATTCTTTTTCCCTACGAAATCTGGTATTTCATACTTAATCTTTACTGAAGCTTTACTAATGACTGTTCAAACTCAATTTTGAATTTTATCCTTTCGAGATTAATAGCAACAATAAAATATTCTAATCTATCTGTAATGCTATAAGAGCTTTTGCTACGTCAGAGAAAATCATTTGCAAACGTTTTGATAGATGTAACTATATCTCCACCTTTGTAGTACCTCTCCACCGCTAATAACACCAATGTTCTTGATATATAATATAAGGCATATATCATATAACAACCCATTGCACATTTAAAACTTTCACATTCATAGATGCACAAAGAGAGACTAAATAAAAAGAAAACTATGATAATAAAGCAGTTATGCAGTAAAAAAAAGTACCTTCAGAATTTTGTGCTATATGTTATACCAGTGGTTCCCAATCTGGGGTTCGCGGAGCACCAATTTAGTCTAATTAGCTGATCCTACGTTATTGGAGTTTTAAAATTGTTGGATACAATATTTCAAGGACTACATTTACCATTCCGGGAGATTGAGCTACTATCTTTAACAAGCCGAATGACGATATAGCAATCATCCTCATTGGTTCGAATTGTAACTTTATAATATGTATAGGTACTACTTAAATGTAAGCAGCTGAACTTTCTATCCGTAACGAGTTTTACTCATACATACATATATTTATCTTTTATATATGCTATCTTTTATATATGTTATCTATTTCAAATATTTTGCATGTTATGTCCATGCTTTTTTTTGTCTTATAAATGCAACATGTAGAATGTACATACATATTTTATATATTTTACTTACGTTACGAATGCAATTTTAAGTTCTTCCTTTGTTTCTTAGGCCGTGCAAGAAATACTAAAACCGTGCATTGTTACACCAAACTCATCATAACACAACCAAAGAGTATTCGTTTTGGCTGACATGTATTCATCCTTGGATCAATGGTCACCTAATATGACTCATAGTCAGAAGTATAGTCTGTAACCACTTCATACGACCATCAAAACCAACACGAACTCGTACTCATGCAAACGTACACATACACACTGGGTTACTCGAACAGGAAATGATATAAATAAAGTGGTTTATACTTACTAATATGAGGAAGTTGAATATGAACATGGAATATTTGAGAAAATTTCCACACCTCGTCAACCCCATCTCGGAATATGAACTCGCCGTGACTGTCGGGTTAATGGTGACGGACTGAATGGAACAGGCTCTGCAAGGAAAAGCAAACATAAATAATACATATGAATAAGAGTAGAATATGCAAAGAAATGTAAATAAATACACATTAATGGAAAACAAGTATAGAAGAGATTGGTTTCAAATTTCGGCACGAGTCCAGCAGTTCTGGGGGAGGGTCAAGTCGAATACATCAATCCCAGTGTTCAACTGGTACTTATTTTATCGACTTCGTAAGGTTGAAAGACAAAGTCAACCCCGACGGAATATGAACTCAGAACGTCAAGACGGACGAAATGTCACTAAGCATTTTACTCGGAGTGCTAACGATTCTGTCAGCTTGCCTCCTTCGATTTACGTTGATGTCAAATTTTAGCAAAAGGTTAGTAAGTTCGGGGAGGGGATAGGTCGATTATATCGAGAGTTGCACTAAATGGAAGAATATTACATGAGATAGACTGGTATATTATCAAACTGGTGCAGAGACCGAAACAAAAATGGCCTTATTAAACTGCTATGAGGCATTCAACTTCAACAGTTCGGTTTAAAATATTAATTGCAGCTCCAGTGAAACGAAACTGCTCTCCAACTCAGGTTTGATTATTGTTCGAAGGTGTTTCACTTTTCTGATGTTGATAATTACATTTGAAAATGTACGAGCTTTACAATTTCCTTCCTCACCAGATTCAAGACTGACAATAATCTCCTAATGGATATCTGTCATTAAGAATTGTCAAACTGAAAATGCAGATTTATATTTGATATGTTTGAAATTAATTAGCAGATAATATTTAATCATTTTATCAACGGATTCATTTTTGTTAGATAGGAAGGAGGGAAGCGCTGATAACCCTTTACAGAGTCAACGAAAGTGGAGAGAGGATACAAGGTATCCTCAAAATGGAGACGTAGTTCGAATCCTTGCGACAGAACTGATTTGTTACTGTCGCCCAAAGTGCCAGGTGCAGGTATTAAATCATTTGATAGTTTGAGTCTACCACCTAAGTAGACCGTGACGGGCTTTGAACTCAGAACACAAAAAACCCGCAGCAAACATAAGGCAAATGGTTCGATGTTTATACGTTATCGTTAACCCACTGCCCTAAACTGGTACATCTTTTTTATCGATCCCTAAAGGATAAAAGTTAAAGTTGACCTCAACGGAAATTGAACTAAGGGCGTTCAATAGTGTTGAAATTAATAAGATGAGGCTTCTATCCGATGCTCTAACGAGTCTGTTGATTCGTTACCTACATACTGTTAGAGGGATCTATCTAGGAAGTGAATATTGGCATCATAATTTTTTCTATTGCGAAAATAATATAGTAATGCAAGCTGTAATAATATAGTCCAAGTTATTTACCGATTACTCGGTGCACAAGAGCAACTTAGATTAGTTACTACAAGTTACTATAAGCTAAGGAACATATACGTTGTAAGTTTGGTCTGAATAATCTGAAAAGCATCTGGTTCCTTGGTACTGAATTCAAGTTATGTAATTAGTTATATAGGCGCAAGCGTTGGTATGTTGTAGGAAGTGTGTTTCTCAACCACATGGTCCCGGATAAGTCTCACTGCGTGGCACAATGGGTAAGTGTCTTCTATAGCATATATACGTATTTATGTGCATATATATATATATATATATATATATATATATATATATATATATATATATATATATATATATATATATGTGTGTGTGTGTGTGTTTATGTACATATATATAGATATATATATATATATGTCTACATATTCATCTGTGTGCATTTGCGTTTTTTTATAGGTGTATGTATAGATTAGTGTGAATTCGTGTATACAGTGTACGTGGGCCTATGTATATATGCATACATATTTGTATATGTGTGTGTATGTAAACTTTGAACAGACGTCTGTATCTTGCTTTACGTACGAATATGTGCACATATTTACCTATGCTATGTACGTATATATATATATATATATATATATATATATATATATATATATGTGAGTGAAAATAAATACAAAAAGAGGGGTTTTGTATGATTGTGTATCGAGTAATATATTATTTTGTTTAAAAGAGTTCCAACTCTGTCTGTTTTATATGTTTTATTTATATTCTTGTAAAATTAATGTGGGATATGGAATATATAATATAAAAATGGATGGTACAATGAAATAAAGTATTCAATGTCTTATTGAATATATGGAATATGTCTTATTGAATAGATGAAATATTGAGTGTTCAATATAAAGGATTAAATATATAAAGGCGAATACGTATTTTCTATACCTTGTGGTATTTCATCATGGCCGGTATGACAGACTTTATATATATATACATATACACGTGTGTACCTGCATATATACGTATGTATTCGTCTATATGTGTGCGTATGCGCGTGTATCTAGTTCTATGTATATACCCATATACTTGGATGTGCGTGCGTGAGCGCGTATATATATGTGCGTATATATATGTATTTGTGTATGTATATGTGCGTCTAAGCATGAACACAAAAATATTCTCAACTTCTACATCCTTTTCTTTCTCTTAACAGTTACAACAGCGAAGGCTCATTATGTCATTTTCTCTAAACTAGAATGTATAATTTTCACGTTCATATCTGAAGTTTTTGCGTTTCAATTTTTCTGTGTTTTTTACCCAATCTCGAAATTGATGGACATATAGCAATAGATAAAACCGAATCAGAAAATCTCTAGTAAGACTTCTTTTTATTGATGTACCCGAAGAAACCCAGAACGGGTCAAAACATGTCGTACCTACTAAAATATTTTACTCATTCCATCTATTTTATTAATACTGTTAATATATATATATATATATATATATATATATATATATTGATAGGAAGGACACCAAAAGAAAGAAAGTGACCTCGATATTATGTAAATAGAAGAATTCATCTGTAAAAATATATGACACTTATTCGGTAGCCATGATAAAACTCCGAGTTTCGGATGCCGGGGCGGAAACCCACGCCAACATGTCTTCAGTTATCCGGCCATTGAAAATTCCTGTGAAAAATGACCGTTAAACAAAGGGAAATTACTGTGTAGTGACCATCATTAAGACAAAAGAGCTAATAGACCGCTAAGTAGGACAGATTCGTGCGCTTGCGCGAAGTTATAGACTTCTCTACTCCCTTACCTTAACCTACTTAGCGGTCTATTAGCTCTTTTGTCTTAATGATGGTCACTACACAGTAATTTCCCTTTGTTTAACGGTCATTTTTCACAGGAATTCTCAATGGCCGGATAACTGACGAGATGTTGGCGTGGGCCCCCGCATCCGAAACTCGGAGTTTTATCATGGCTATCGACTAAGTGTCACATATTTTTACAGATATATATATATATATAGGAGTAGGAGTGACTGTGTGGTAAGTAACTTCCTTACGAACCACTTGGTTCCGGGTTCGGTCCCACTGCGTGGCACCTTGGGCAAGTGTCTTCTACTATAGCCTCGGGCTGACCAAAGCCTTGTGAGTAGATTTGATAGCCGGAAAATGAAAGAAGCCCATCGTATACATATATATTTTATTTAATAAACACAATATATGTTTTTTATGTGCTACTATTAATTTCATGAGCTGAGAACTTCCCAAACAAGGTTTAATAACACGTCTCCCCACATGGCATAACGAGATAGTTTGTTATGCACATGAAGACACGTATTGCGTTTATTTAATATTTATCTTTCACCAGATGGAGTTCTGTTTTGTTGATCTTACCATCATGGAACAGTAGACTACACACACACACACACACACACACACACACACACACACACACGTCTCTGTGTCTGTATTTGTCCCCTACAATCGCTTGACAACCAGTGTTGGAGTGTTTACATCCCTGTAACTTAGCAGCTCGGCAAAAGACGCCGAGGGGATAAGTACCAGGCTTAAAAAAAAAAGTACTGGCGTCGATTCATTCGACTTAAAAGATTCTTCAACGTAGTGCTCCAGCGTAGCTACAGTTTAATGACTGAAACAAGTAAAAGATAGAAAAAGGAGATAAGTGAAGAAGTAGATAAACTCTTGGGAGACTATATACGCCAGTCTGTAAATTCTTGTATTCGTACTTTTACTGCACTCACGTCAAAATAATTTTGGCGAAGTCATGAACTTCCTAGGCCAAATTTTCTAAATGGTTATACTTTAAATATTATCACCAACATTTATCTATTCAACATTTACAATCCCTAAGCTAAAGACATCAAATTTGCTGCTACAAAAATATTATCAGCTAAAGACATATGTTAAACGATATTTATTAAGCTTAATTGTCAACCACGAGGATAAGTACGCCGTAAAATATTTACAAAGTTCGAGGAGGAATATTTACCCCAACAACATATTTTTATATATATATCTATATATATGCGTGCGTGTGTGTGTGTGTGTGTGTGCGCGCTCATACACACGAATATATTTATATACACACATTCAATACATAGATATATATATATACACACACACATATACATATATATATATATTTACATGTATGTACACACACACACACACACACACACACATATATATATAACATGAATGAATATATGAGTATATAAACACATATATATATCCATGTACCTATATGTATGTATGTATGTTTCTCTCATCCTCTCTTTCTTGATACATATATATATATATATATATATATATATATATATATATATATAACGATAATAATACAAATAATATGTGAGTATATTCATATATACGTACATATATGTACAAACTTACATCTACATTATATATGGATGCATATCTGGGTACAGGACGTCACAAAAAAACGTTGGGCAAAATGAAAAACATAACATAATGAGTGTACAGAAGCACAAACGGGCAACATAGAGAATATTTCCTTCATCAGCTGCCCCTATTCTAAACTAAGCGTTTCGAAGAATTAGGGCAGCATATATCTCGTTCTTATGTGAGATGCAGTGGACGGTACCATGGTGCCAAAGGTACCGTCCACTGCATCTCACATAAGAACGAGATACTGCAGCAGCCTCGGTTTCAGAGGACCTCAGCTCTTCAATGCCCTGCCAAAACATTTGAGAGACATGCAAAACATGGATACGGAGGTCTTCAAGAAAAACTTGACACTTTCCTCTCCACGGTACCAGACGAACCAATGGCTCGTAATGAGACGCAGTTTAGGGCAGCTATGTCAAATTCTCTTATACACCAGATGTGCCATCAAAACTCTTGATTGGACCATGTCAGGTGGGGGAGAAGAGCCATGCGAGGAACGTGAAAATCACGGTTATGCACCAGCATGACCGCAGCCACTTGGCTGAAACACATAAATAAATATATATATATATATATATATATATATATGTATATGTATATGTATGTATGCGTGTTTGCGTATATATTATCGTGTAGTAGAACGTAAATAATTTGTTTTTACAGAAGTGAGGAAGGATTTTAAATACCAGTGTAGAGTGTAATTCTTGCTCATGCTATTGCTGTGATTGTGTTGACAAAGACAGGAACTTGTTGAAATTTTCAGGATTGTTAACTCTAATTGTTTGTGCTGCAATTTAGCAGATCCTGGTAAGATCACTTCAGGCCTTCATTTATATATGGTGTTATTAGGGTGCATATGAATGCAAGATGTCTTACGTGTATATAAAAAACATTTGAAAATACATATCTTTCTGTATATATATATATATATATATATATATATATATATATATATATATATATATATACTTCTAATACAAGGATGAAATTTTATTATAAAATTTTATCAGTGGCTAGCATATGAAAAACACCTTTTAATGTGAAAATTATAAATGCAATTATAAACAAGATCACTCAGAGTGCGTAAACCTCCGCCAAGGCAACACCAACGTCCTCTCATCGATTAGCCGAAGATGATTTTTAAAGTGAGAATATCTTAAATAAACTCGACTGCTCTCACAAACGAGAATACTAAAAATGAACCCGACCGCGCTCAAAAATTAAGTAAAAAACAGGAAAAATAATCTAAAATCCTTGTCCGGTACGGGATCGATTCCAAAATCTAATCAGTTCGTGCCAGTCACGAGGCCAAACATCCCTGAAAGTTTCATCATTATTTATAATTGTATATATATATATATATATATAAACATGCATACATACATACATATGTACTGCTGTAGTGGCGATGTATATTGTTAAGCAGGCCTGTAAAGTGGTACGACAGTAATGCGTAATGTTAGTGTAGTGTTGGATAAATGATTTAAATATTATAGTAGTAATGTATAGTCCCCATGTAGTAATAATAATAGTGATGTATAAGTGCTATAGAAGAGAGTAGTGATGCATAGTGCTGTGTTACTACTTAGCTATGTTTAGTACTACGGTAAGGATATATAGTGCGATGCTACTATTTAGTAACGTAATTCTATAGTAGGGATGTGCTGTGCTATGGAACTACGTCTATAGTACCGTGGTAAGGATATTTAGAACTGTAGCGGTTATGGATAGTGCTTTACAAAGCAGCTTAATGCGGTTTATTGTGGCGTAGTGTATTGTGTAATGAACTTTTGATCTGTTTTGAATACTTCCAGTATTCTAATATTCCAAGAGGATATTAATTTCTAGTGGAAGATCACATTTTATTCCAGTATTGTAATATCTCTGTATTACCATTCTGCTTCTTCCAATTGTTCTGTTTTCTGTGTATGAGCCATTGTAGCTAGCTATTTGAATGAAGAGTTTGGAACGTTGCCAGTGAAATGTTTCTGTTAATTAAGGAAAACTTGGATTTCGGTGAAGTAATTATATCGCTGAATTTAATAGATTTGTTTGATATTTCACAGAAGATTAGTAATTTGTAAAGGCATTGCATAAAGACGGAAGACATCTGAAGAAACTCTATTGCAACGTAGGAGTTTTAGAACTTGTTGAGAGGAAAGCAAATAAGGATTGAGTGAAAAAGATCGCGCAGCAAGGGTTGAAACGTATGCCCCAATCAACAATATTATATAACGATATTATATAACAATATTTCATAACAATATTATTAAATAATAGTCTATAACACTATTATTTAACGGTGTTACTCGACAGATAATATTATCTAAGCTTCGTATTTTTAATTATGGTTAATATACAAACACTAAACAATAGTGAACAAGTTAAGTAATTAAAATGGAACAGCAGGACTTTTAAACGTAACATACTGTTATGTAATAAAGACGCCACTACACAAATGTTATCATAAATGTACATCAGTTGTCATTAAATATCCATTATGCTAAAGGAAAACAATCTGAAATTGATAATCAAATATTGATAATCAAATCTGAATAATATAATTTTACTAAACCAGCTTTTATTTTTATCTAAATGATCAACATATTCACAATCGTACATACGTAGGTATTCAAACTCACGCACACATAGGTATTTACCCTTATATCCATACAATTAAGATCACAATCTATCCAGTGAGATAGGTTCTAGATGGTCATTCAACTTGCTAGAAATAGCAACAAAGCTACTCTCAAATCAGATCTATCTTACAAAAAGAAAAACATCAATGGATAATGCATTTGTAATCCTATCGTCTGAAAACAAGTTGTGATAGGCATGGCCGGAATAATTTGCTTATCTTTCCTATACAAAAAACAACAGAGTCACCTTAATTTTGAGTGATATCTATTTATAACCATCTATTTGGAGGAGTCCTTGTATATTGTGAATCATGCTAGAAATTTTCTGAAAATTGTAGTAACACTATTTTTAGTCTTCCCATGCTTTTCTAGTCTCACAAACAAGAATATCAGAGTCCTGAAATTTTTCATTGAAATTATTCGGAAAAAACCGCAAAGAGCTGTTATAGACAAGAAATAGCGACAACAGTAGATGTCCTACATGTATGCAAGGTTTCAAATTTAGATCCTGAGAGAAGAATGGATATTGTGAATATCTCTGCTTTTTCTCAAAATCGTGTCGTAAGGTAATTAACATAACATGGATCAGCAATCGAAAAGGCCTCCCAATTTCAGTAGAAATAAATTCTGCAGTAACTGAATTCTACTTTACACCGCACACTACTTACTGTGAAAATACATTCGCTCTAATAACTATCACGAAATGTTTGACTTCCTTTAACTCTAGGTTTATATCTTACATGGCTGATGCAATTTGTATTAGCATTACACATATTCGCCGAATTAGTAAAGGTAAATTTCAATTTTTAGTACATTTCGCTATAAAAATGTGTTTAATGACTGCAGATTGCACCAGTCATTGATATTCCGTTTTTCTTCTAAGATTCAAGATCAAAATAAATTTAAATAAATTTTTTACTTTCTCCGCCACGTTTGATGCAAATCCATCTGGAAGAGTTTTTCGCACTTCATAAATGATATTCTATCATAGATGAGAATATTATGTAGTGTGATATTTGTATATTTTTGTTCTTTGTTTCACATCATTTCAGGCAAATTGTGCAGGAAATAAATAATAAACCAATATGTTTTTCCCACAAAATAAAAACAAATATTAATAACTCAGAAAAATTTTTATGAAACATGAAAAATTCGAATGAATACTGTAAAAAATATATAAAAGATTTATAGTTGATATAAAAACGTTTCATTTATCAGTTATTTATGAAAATTCATGGAAAATATGTGCAAAAAATGTGGTATAGGAAAAGTTTATATATATATATATATATATATATATATATATATATGAGTTGAAAGTTACATTGCAGTCAGTACGACTACTCAGAGAGTGAATAATACAGACAAATTTGGTGTTCTTGAAAGTAATATATAAAATTATCATCACTTTGGTTAGGTACATATGTTTCAGATATGTACACTCGCATGTTTTCAGAGAAAAAGTTACGGGTTTGTATTTTGTTACAAACTGAATATCCCCAGCAAGTGACACTTCTCATTACATTTAAAAATGAAAGTATTTTCGTTAGTTTGAAAAATTGTGACAGAGTTCTCATCTCAAGTCTTTTCAACTATCTCAGTACAATTGATAAGGTTTAATACTAATCTCAAATATTGACCTGAGGAGTGGGGAGTAAGTCGATTACATTGACTCTAATGTTCAACTATTTATCTTATCGACCTCGAAAGGTTGAATGGCAGAGTTGGTCTCGACGGAATTTGAACTCAGAACGTGAAACCAGAGGAAATGCTGCTAAGCATTTTGGCCAGCATGCTAACGGTTCTGCCAGCTCACCGACTTAATATTGCATGCTAATATCAAACCTTATCTCGTCTGTCCTTACATTCGGAGTTCAAATTCCACCGAGGTCCATTTTGCCTTCTATCCTTCGGGTCGATAAAATCGACTTAATCCCTCACCTGAAATTTCTAGGCTCGTTCCAAAGTTTGAATCCAATATTAAACTTTGTCTAAGGCTTTGCCTTTCATCTTTTCGGAGTCGATAAAATAACCCTGGGATCGAAGTAACTTAGTCCCTCCCCTGAGTTTTCCGGCTTTCTACCAAATTTTGAAACCAATATTAACATATAATATTTGCATTTCTGAAAGCGACGAGCTGGCGGAATCATTACCGCGCTGGGAAGAATATTTAGTAGCATTTCTTTCGACTTTATATTTTGAGTTCAAATGCCACCGAGGTCAATTTTGCTTTTAAACCTTCGGGCCGATAACATAAAGTACCAGTTGAATGCTAAGGTCAATGTAATCGACTTATCTCTCCCCTGACGTTGCTTCCCTTGTGCCAAAATTTGAAACCAATATTTGTATTCCTGTAGGAACATCTAACAACGTGTTACTGTGCGTATGTGTGTGTGTATATATATATATATATATATATATATATATATATATATATATATATTATGCGCGTATATATCTTTTATCTAGTTTCAGTCATTTGACTGCGGCCATGCTGGGGCACTGCCTTGCAGAACTTTTTGTTGAATGGATCGGCCCCAGTACTTATTGTTTTTAAAATTCAAGTACTAATTCTATCGGGCACTTTTGTCAAACCGCTTGTAGACACGAACGCCGGTTGTCAAGCGATGAGGAGCCAAACACACACACACACACACACACACACACACACACACACACATTTGTAATTGTATATTTGCCTGTGTTTAGGTTAGCTTTGTTGTAAATGTCCCTTTATAACTCGTAACCAAATGGGTCTACAAACAGAACTGAACGGATTAAATGCTAGCCTGAAATATGCAATGTGGGCGATTGATCGACTAAAAAACCTTGAAAGTGTTGCCCCAGAATGGCTGTAGGCGACTGACTAAATCGGGTAAATTAGATAAATATTTCAAACAAATAAATGAATAACTATATAACGGCCTAGCGGTAACGTGTGCCAAATGAGCAAGCAGCAGTAGAAGCGGATAATTGATGAGGGCTTTGTCAGAGTGCATTGCTGCGCTGAAATCTTCACAAGGCAAATTATTAAGAGATATGCAGAGAAGCGTTAACACACACCACAACACCTAATAAAACGAGAGAGAGAGAGAGAAAAAGAAAGAGAGAGAGAGATAGAAGAGAGAGAGAGAGAGATAGAAGAGAGAGAGAGAGAGATAGAAGAGAGAGAGGGTGGGGAAAAATGGAAGATCACAGCTCCGAGCAGAAATATTATCTGAAGCAGATTCCATAAATCTGAGCTAGAGTAATTTAATTTTTTTTTCATTATTATTATTTTAATAGTAAACAGACATACTGGCATGTCCAAAGTTTGGCCTTTCATACACGATTTATTTCCTGTATGAGTTGGTTGATATATAAAGAGAAATAAGCATCAGAGCTACATTGGCTTGTGACTACATTAAATTATTGAGCGAATTGAATAAAATATAAAAGAACTTCCTTTTTACTTTGCATCTAGAAATGCAATGAATTATATAGAACTTTTGAAAATAGCTGCCATATTTGATAGAAAAATAAAGGTAGAAATAAATAAAATATCATGACGCATTTAGCGAATATGATATTCAAAGTATGAAATAAAATTAATCTGAAAGTGTTCTTATAAACAGTTGTTAAATAAGTTGAGAAGATATATATATAAAAGCTAGTCTATAGTCCAACTTTACTGACAGAAATGAAACAGGAAACTATATGTTTAGAAAATCAGACAAGTTCTACTGCAGAAATGTTAAGGTCGACTAATGATTTTAGCTTGAGTTTAGTATATATACATTCTCGTTATATACACATTATATACACATACATGTTGTTATTAATTGCTTACAGTGTAATTTTTTCTGTAATTTACTACTGTGTGTATCGTTGTTGTTGTTGGCACTCCGTCGCTTACGACGTCGAGGGTTCCAGTTGATCCGATCAACGGAACAGCCTGCTCGTGAAATTAACGTGCAAGTGGCTGAGCACTCCACAGATACGTGTACCCTTAACGTAGTTCTCGGGGATATTCAGCGTGACACAGTGTGACACGGCTGACTCTTTGAATTACAGGTACAACAGAAATAGGAAGTAAGAGTGAGAGAAAGTTGTGGTGGAAGAGTACAGCAGGGTTCGCCACCATCCCCTGCCGGAGCCTCGTGGGACTTTAGGTATTTTCTCTCAATAAACACTCACAACGCCCGGTCTGGGAATCGAAACCGTGATCATATGACCGCGAGTCCGCTGTCCTAATAACTGGGCCATTGCGCCTCCACTGTGAGTATCGTCGGTTGGCAAAAAAGGTACCTGACTAACTAGGCTCATGTTCTGGTTTTGATATGTTGTAACTTTATCAATTTATATATGTAATTAATGATCTTACGAAAGACATGAATACCAAAACCTCAATTTATTTATTTCATCAAAGTTGGTAAATGTAAATATATTTATTATCGGATACTCTTCATATTAAACTTACTTTTCTCTCGCTTTTCTTTGCACTTGAAAAAAAAAAAATGAGATTGGAGAGGATAAAGAAGAAATGCCTCTTCCAGCAAATTTGTTGAAAGGTGAATGAGAATGGCGACTATGGGCTGGAAGAACGGACTTCTTTGTAGATTGAAGAAGGACCGTTAGGAGAAGGCACTTGCCTTAGATGTCAAGGTGACCGCGGATTTGTGGGGTTTTCTCGAGTAATCCCATTTCTAGGGATTTTTGTTCGACTAATTTTGGCGTTTGCTATTTCTTGTTTTTTATAACACGCTTTTCATGTATTTACACATTGTATCCGGCTGTACCGTCCTTGATCTTTTCGTCAATCCTTGCCTAACAAAGATATCAACTTCATCGACACTATTATTATTGAAGATTTAGCTGTTTGATTCAGTTCTCAACCGCTTTCAGCGATAAACCTTTACGTCAAGATGATTCTTTGACCGCGATGCAAAATAAAAAGCGTTTTCTTCTCATGTAATGCCAGAATCTGGACAAGACATTGTAAAAGGAAGGTGATTACTTTTTCATATTTCTTTGTATAGCTTTCTCCATTAGTCTCTTCTCTACACTTTTCTGTGTTATTCAAGATGAGCAGGCATCTACTTGTTTCGGTCAGAATGGCTTTGATCATAGATCTGCTCGATCAGAGCTGGCTACCGGTTAAACAGTTGCATAAATTATTAGTACATAATATATTGTCTATAACTTTGGAATATATGAACACGATTCAATTCTACTGTGTGGTATCTGGGACAAGTGTCTTCTACCATCAGCCCCAGGTCAGTCAGACCTTTGTGAATAAAATTGGGCCAACAAAAACCATGTGGAAGGCTGATATGTAGACAGTAATTCAATGACCAGCTTCGTAATGTACAGTGTTACGATGATCTTGGCCGAAGATTACGTTAAGACTATACATGACTATTGAATACTCAGCCACATATACGATAATGCAAAGGATTTCAAACGATCAAACGCCTAGAATACCCGTAGTAAAAATCGATTGGGGATCCGTTTACCTTTTACTTTAATGTGTAGACTAGGTCTCTAAAAATGTAACAAAGACAAGTACGTGAGAAGCTGCGCGAAACAGTGAAGGAAAGTATACAAACTTAAGACAAAGAAACTTTGGCTTCCCAATCAGTTAAGAGTTTTACTCTCTTGGTGTCTAGCACCAAAGAGAAGAAACTGTTTTGAAATACAATTATCAAACCAATAGAGAATACTCTGAGTTGATTACAGTGCTTTAACAACTTTTTGATCTATGCAGGAGAAACTGCAGTGAAAAGCTTTTAAAAGTTCAAATAGCGTTCGGACATATTTGAACTGTTAGTTTACATTGTAAACACAACTGTGTGACAAAATAAATAAATATTCAAGTAAAAACTAAAGCATTAAAAAGAAACCTGTTGTTGATCCATTTTTCAATAATTGAATGATTGCTATCTTACTTGATGCAATGGGAAAATATCTTTTAAAATTTAATTACATTACTAATGTCACATGCTGAGGGAGTCTCGAGGTACTTTTGGAAATCATTGTTGTCTTGACAACCTGTGCGCGTGGCTTGTGCATCTACACAGTGACGTCTCTGTCATGAAGTTTAGCAAGAACTGGAAAAGGATAAGGATATGCTTTATTGAGTTAAGCCTAATAAAAGCGATGCATTTCCTCAGTAACCATAGCACCTGCAAATATTCGTTAAATTAATATTAGTCCACGAGCTAATGTTTTCCATCATCTCAATGCATACCTAATTTGAAAAATAAAAATTTCAAAGGTGGTGCGGTGGCAGAATCGTTAGCGAGTCAAAGAAAATGCTTAGCGGCATTTCCTCCGACTCTTTACGTTTTCTGTTCAAATTCCACCAAAGTTGTCTTTGCTTTTCATCTTTTCAAGGTCGATAAAATAAGTACCATTCAAATATTGTGAGCGATATAATCAACAAGCTTCCTACCATCAAAATTAGAAAAAAAATATAAATTAAAATTTCGGAGTCACCGCTACTTTGTCATAACAAGATTTAATTAACATTAATCACTGAACCTAATTTTTATATATGCTGATTGCTACAATAATTTCAAATTATTAAATTTTTTTTTGACCAACTAAATTAACAAACTTAACGCTCTCTGATGAATATGGTGCTACTAGATAATTCATACCAGTCATTATTTTTCGATAAAAAGTGGACTAACGGGTGAGATAAAAGGTATATTAACCGACGAACATCTATCAGATTTGTTAGTTTATATTGAGCAAAAACTGATAAAAGTGAAATTGTTATCAAAGAAAAAGGAAATAATAAATTGAAATATATATTCGATTTAATTTAATTTAATTTAGTTACACGCACATAAGCATATGTATATATATGTCTGTCTATCTGTATGTCTAAATAATTATATATACATATATTCATATATATTTGTATATATATATATGTGTGTGTGTGTGTGTGTGTGTGTGTGTGTGTATGTATAAATAATTATATATATATATATATACACATACATAATGCATACATACAGACGTATGTATGTATATTTATATATGGCATGTACACATTCTTGTTTCTATACATGCAGCAACACAGAAATAAGGATGTGAAAAATTATATTTTATTTGCAGAGACGCAATATTAGCAGCAAATTAGTAACCACGGGATTTATGGTCTGTCCTGAGATTTAATAGTAAAATTAGAACAAATCACACTCCGAATAACATGATACCCACGTCGGAACACGCACGTCAGAGAACATGCCAACTACAATTTTATTGCGATCCATATATATATATATATATATATATATATATATATATATATATATATATATATGAGGTGGATAGGTAGGTCGGTTAAAAGAAAATTGTAGCTGGCATACACTTCAACACGTGTGCTTCAATTTTAATGTCGTGTAACTAGATGTACTTACGGAGGTTGAATTTGGCTGACGCTCGAATTTATATAAACATCATAAAAGTCCTGACATCGAGGCTATTGTTTTCGATTGGCTCCTAATAATTTGTACACGAATCGAAACTAAGAAGAAATAAAATGATTTGAACAGAGAACATTTTGAAATTGATAATCTTGTGGTCGGTGGGATTTCACATACTATCTTAAATAGAATGGGATGCTATTACACACACACACACAAATATATATTGTATAGATTTGAATGCAATAAGACTATTACGTAAAATAATTGACCAAGTGGTCATGATAGCAAACCGGATGTTAGTTGTCTGTATCGTCACCACTATCGCCACCACACCACATTGCAACAACAAATACCACCACCACCACCACCACCACCACCACCACCGCCAATGCCATCACAATCGCCATTGCAACCGTCACCGCCACCATCACCAGCAACAAAACACTTCTACCACCATTTTCAGCATCTCCTTCAGTTGCCCCTCTTATTGCTACAGCTTCTCTCGAGCCAATGCGGGAGCTTATGTGGGATTGCTCGACCTTTTAGAAACAGCAGTTAAATCTCCATCAGATCACACTCTATCATTTTAGAAATGGGAACAATACACAGCATAATGTAGTCCTACGCAGCTTTTAAAGGAATGTTTGGTCATTGTTGCAATGGCTTGATCATAGATGTACACAGTCAGAATGTGTGTGTTGGCACTCCGTCGCTTACGACGACGAGGGTTCCAGTTGATCCGATCAACGGAACAGCCTGCTCGTGAAATTAACGTGCAAGTGGCTGAGCACTCTACAGACACGTGTACCCTTAACGTAGTTCTCGGGGATATTCAGCGTGACACAGTGTGACAAGGCTGGCCCTTTGAATTACAGGCACAACAGAAACAAGAAGTAAGAATGAGAGAAAGTTGTGGTGAAAGAGTACAGCAGGGTTCGCCACCATCCCTTGCCGGAGCCTCGTGGAGCTTTAGGTGTTTTCGCTCAATAAACACTCACAACCCCAAGTCTGGGAATCGAAACCGCGATCCTATGACCGCGAGTCCGCTGCCTTAACCTCTGGGCCATTGCGCCTCCACACAGTCAGAATAAACCTTGCACTAAACAACAACGCTTTCTATTACAGGGAAAAAACCTGAAATAATTTTGCTGGTCGATTATATTGACCCCAGTGCTCAATTGGTACTTATTTATTCGACCTTGAAAGGATGAAAGACAAAGTCGACACCGGCGGAATTTGATCTCAGAAGGTAAAGAAACGGAAGAAATGCTCCTATGTATATTTCTCTACAGGCTAAACCCAATCCTGCCCCATTTATCAACCGCACACCTCATCTTGCTCTTCATAACTATATCTTCTGATGACTATCTTGTCCTACAATGCCAGTGCTGTCGCCACCACGATCACCACATCGACAACCACTACCATCACCGCTACCATCATCACCACCACTACAACTACCAGCAATATCTCGCCACCGCCACCACCACAACTATCACTAGGACTATAATGTCTATCATCATCGTACTCACTACTACAACCATCGCACTACCACTATTACCACCATTACCACTACAGTCAAACCACCACTACCATCACTAACACTATCACGATAACAACAACGTCGATCAGCAACAGAACTAACAACGACAACATCACCACCAAGAGCACTACCACCACCACCAACACCATCACCACCACCACCACCACCACCATCACCACCACCACCACCACCATCACCACCACCACCACCACCACCACCACCACCACCACCATCACCACCACCACCACCACCATCACCACCACCACCACCACCACCATCACCATCACCACCACCACCACCACCAATACCACCACCACCATCACCACCACCATCACCACCACCACCATCACCATCACCACCACCACCACCACCACCCACCATCACCACCACCACCACCACCACCACCACCACCACCACCATCACCACCACCACCATCACCACCACCACCACCACCATCACCACCACCACCACCACCACCACCACCATCACCACCACCACCACCACCACCACCATCACCACCACCATCACCATCACCACCACCACCACCACCACCACCACCACCACCAACAACAAAAACACTGTGTCATCACGATTAGTAAAAGTAGGATGATGATTGTCAACGGTGCATACTCCTGTGGCTTCGTCGAAATAAACCACCACCATCAACATAATTATCATCATCGTCAACATCGTTACTTCAAACATTATCATTAATCGTTACCATACGTCTCTGACTACCACGATCACCAGTTTGCTTCCTCACCGTTGAGATACAACCTCCGCCAACACCAGTAGCAACCATAAAATTCTATCGCCATCACTACCCGGCTCGTCTTCCATTATCATCATCCTTGCTTTTAATTTGCTTAAATTCCTCTCTCGTCGTCTTCACCTCTTCTTCATTTCATACCATTCGATGCTCCACGCCTCCTGCTGCTACATTAAACCCTCTTACGGCTGCTTGTCTTTCAAGTACCATTTCGGAAGTTCATTCGCTTCGGTGAATATTTTTTTCCAATTGTGTACTCATTAACTGAAGCCTTGTAAATTGAATTTCATCAGCTCTAATTAAAGAGCTATTCTTTCATAACACTTGTTGCCTCATTCTTCATCTATAAAATGACATCCCATTAAACTCTCAGTTCATAACATGACATTTCTTCCTCTTAGTTGCAGAACCTCTTCTCGCTCTAAACCTAATATTACCTTCGTTTGATTAGTTACAGAGCAGGCATTTCCATCAAAGAATAAAACAAAACAAAACAAAATATACCTAAACGAAAACGGGTATAATTTAATTTTAATCCTTTTGAGAATCGAAACCGTTGCTTACGTTTGACCCAACGTTACCCATTCCATTCTTTCCAGTGTTACCCATACCGAAGTTCTCTGCCTGGTATGTGTTTGTGTGTGTGCATATAATATTGTGGAGTAAATAAACATAGATGTACACACACGCGCACACACACACGCACACACACACACACGCACACACACACACACACACACACACACACACACACACACACACACACACACACACACACACACACACACACACACAAGGAATCCAGAAATCCAAGTCCTTTACCTCAAGATGTCAGATATTGGAAGAAAAATTTCTTCAATAGAAACTGAGTATAAAATAAGTGAAAAATGGGGTTTTGGTATCACACCAATTCCTTACTTTACTTGTTTTACGGTCTCTCTCTCTCTCTCTCTTTTTCTTTCTCGATCTATGTATATATATATATCTTGCTTATATATGTAATGTGCGTAAATATAATCTTTAAAATGTTATGTAATCTTGATATATATTCAGGTGACAAAGAGAACGTAAATAGCGAAGGTGTAATTTTCATAAACTTGCTTCGTCGTAAAAGATTTATGCTAAGTTATTCCTAACGTTATAATCCGTAGAGAAGGAAAGTATTTAGCCAAAATCAAATTCTAAACGTATAACAAAGTAACTAAGATCATAGAATATTGAGCTAAAGGATTAAAAAATGGATACTTATAACTCCTGTTATTTCACCAGCTGCTGTGGATTAGCCCAGAAAACTTTGAACTGTTTCTATTTATAGGATACAAATATCAAAAGAAATAAGGAAAAGCAAGATAAAATGATAGGGAAAAGAAATAAAATGGAATCCTTATTGCAAAAGAAAATGACAGTCGAGTGAGAATGAAGCAAACGAAAGAAGTGAAAGGAATAGATTGTCGGATGAAATGCAGTGAAGAGTAAACTGGATGATAGATTAATACATAAAGAAAAAGTGAAACAGCTTTGATAAATCATTGTAACATGCTGAAATATTATCCTCGAAATACGAGGAGATAAAACGAAATAAAGAAGAATAGAGAGAAGTGACAAAGGAGAAAGGTTTGGTTATCTGAATTGCTTACAACACCAATAAAACATACAGTCGAAAACTTCCCAAATGTTTGGTGAATAGCTATTCTAATACTATTGGCGATATACGAAGTGATTTATCAGGATTTAAATACCCAATAGGCAATGAGAAATATGAAACCATATTGTGTTCTGCTTGTTAGCATCCTTTGGATTATTTATCAACTTGATAAATTATTCCTGAATAGTTATTCTAGTAATTCTGATTTATGTGATTGAAAATAAAAATATAAATTATTTTGATGTACATTAGTCTATTCCTGTGCTAAAGAAGAAGAAAAAAAAGACTAAAAGCATTCATCACTTTCTTTCAGTATTCTTTCAAGTTGGAAGGTAACAAATGGCACGAGGAGTGAACGAGCTAGATATATATATATATATATATATATATATATATATATATATATATATATATATATATATATATATATATATATATATATATATATATATATATATATATATATATATAGAGAGAGAGAGAGAGAGAGAGAGAGAGAGAACAGAGAGAAGTTCAACTCTCAGGTATATGGTACGAAACATAAGTGTGAGTGATTGGTCAAACGTGGGTGTATTCACCAAAGAGAGTGAGATTGACGAAAGGAGTGAGAGAAAGCATTTACTCAGAACGGAAGGTGATTATTGTCATATTTGATATACCACAAGTCTCATCACTTCCCTTGAGAAATTTCTCTATGATTTTCTAAATCATTAATTTAAATGGTTTTACATTTCATACTTATAACGCACACGTTCACGCGCATACATAATCATGCACTTATATTAGTAGGTGAGATGTACATGAACCGAGACAGTCCAATGTTAGTCCACCTAAGCGAGATATTTAATCACTGACAATACACAGTATTGTTAGAATATTCTCATACATTTTATAAACTTCAAGAGTTTTGTTAATTTTGGGAAAAGGAAAGGGTCAGATAAATTCATGGATGATACAGAGGTTTATGAGACAAATGAGAAACAGCTTGAAAGCCTTGTACATACTATACGTAATCTCTCAAATGACGTAGGTGTGGAATTTGGCATAGAAAAATGCGCTATATTGAAAATGAAACGAGGAAGATTTGAAAGAAGCCTGGGAATTGAAATGCCAAATGGGAGCGGTTGAGAAAGGACAGTCATATAAGGACTTCGGAAATCTGGAAGCAGACTAGATAAAAAAAAATGAAGAAATGAAACAAATTACCAGCAGGGAGTACACAAGGAGAGCAAGAAAGTTATTGCAGTCAAAACTGAATTCCAAAAATCTTATTGAAGCAATAAATTCATGTGTAGTAACCTTACTCTGATATGGAGTTGGAATTATAGATTGGACCAGAAACGATATAAAGAAACTTGTCAGAAAAACTAGGAAGTTGTTGACGATGTATGGAGCCCACCATCCGAAAGCTGATATCAACCGGCTGTAGTTGAGGAGAAATCAGGGTGGAAGAGGCTTGATAACAGTAGGAGACTGTGTACAAATGGAAAGTAAAAGTCTAGTAGAGTATTTACAGAGCAGCTTAGAAAAACTACTAAAGGTAGTTAATAAAGAATAGGTGATGAAATGCGTAATAGGAAAAAAGTATCAGAATAAAATGCAAAGAGAGCACGTCAGACAGATCGGAGAGAAACCTCTACATGGTCAATTTTGGAAAGCCACTGAAGACATATGTGGAATAAAATCTTAGGCTTGGTTGAAAAAGAGATAAAAACAAACAACTTGAGAAAAAATATATATGGTGAGAATATAACAGAAAAATGTAGAGCCTGTGGAGCTTGGAACGAGACAGTTGCACACATTGTGATAGAATGCCCCAAGTTGGCACAGAAAGAATATAAGAAATGGAAGCAATCCAGGTTGTAAAAGTTTTTACACTGGAAACTGTGCCAAAAATTGGGATTTGAAGCTGGAAACACATGATACAATCATCGAGTCGAAAGAGCACTGGAGTTGGAGAAATGTAAGATTTTGTGGGACTGTCCAGTTCAAACGGACAAAAGGTTAGAAAATAATACACCAGACATAACGATTATACATAAGGAAAAGCGAAGTTGCTTACTAATCGACCCATCATGCCCGTTTGATTCCAGGATCGTAAAGAAAGAGGAAGAAAAAAGTGCATTCCCATAAAATTTGAAATAGGAAAAATTTGGAGCATGAGAACAGTAAAGGTCGTGCCTATATAATTGGTGCATGTGGAACAGAAAGTAAAGATGTAGACAAATGGCTGAAGGAGATTCAAATAGAATGCCCGCTAAAGCTCCTACATAATGTTTGGCTCTTAGGGACTGCAAGGATTACCAGGAGGGCTCTAAGCACTTGAAAGACTACTGAAAATTTGTGGACGCATGAGGTTACAGACAGTAACCCGCTACCCACATAATTCCTACCAGGAATAAGACCTAACCTGAGCCAAGCTAAATAATAATAATGCTTTTGTTCTAAAAGAAAGAAGAAATCCAAATGTTGTATCATATCAATAATGGTCATTTATTCTTTTGCTCTTTTACTTGTTTCAGTCATTTGACTGAGGCCATGCTGGAGCACTACCTTAAAGGATGTTAGTCAAAGAACCCCATGATTTATTGTTTGTAAGCTTAGTACTTATTCTATCGGTGTCTTTTGCCGAACTGCTATGCTACGGGGAACATAAACACACCAGCATCGGTTGTCAAGTGATGGAGGGGGGGACAAACACAGACAGACAGATGCACACATAAATACACACACACACGCACACACACACACACACACATATAATATAGGATAACATTTTCAAAATAATTTTATCAGTAGCCAGCATATAGTTGCTTATAGTGATGAATTATATGTGGTTATTGACGATTCAAAGTCTATTCTCGGTATATTTGGTATAGAAAAACTTTTATCTTTTGCCCTTATTTATAAATTATATATATATATATATATATATATGTACATATATATATATATATATATATATATATATACACGACGGGCTTCTTCAAGTTTCCGTCTACCAAATCCACTCAAAGGCTTTGGTCGGCTCGAGGCTATGGTAGAAGACACTTGCCCAAGGTGCCACGCAGTGGGACTGAACCCGGAATCATGTGGTTGGTAAGCAAACAACTTACCACACAGCCACACCTGCGTAGAGATATTATCATAGTATTTAATGGCTTTCGCGAACTTAGATAAGAATAATATGTAAGAAATGGTAGAAAAATACAATTAGAAAGCGAGAAATTAGAGATAAAAGAAAAGAAACTATTTCATGAAGTATTTGAAAGACATGAAGAATCTTACGATGGAGAATCTTAAGATGAATGAGTTCGGTTTATGAAGAACCTTTGAAAGAGAAATGGAGACCTTTTGGCAGCTGTCCAACATCACATACTAAATGTAAACTCTGTGAAAGAAAATATCAGTCACCTACGCTACTCTAATAAATGCTGGCGAGAAAAGGCAAAATGTAAGTCACTGATTGCAAAATGGCAGCCTAAAAGGATGTCGAACTACCATGAAAAAATGTAATTCAACCATCGAGGGAATTTCTGTCGAAGAAACTTGCAAATATAGATTTCAAATCTCTTCGAAGGTGTCCCGCAGAAGATAAAAAAGACGAGAAGTATCAATGTGAATATCTCCATTCCGTAAATTGAAACTTTAAGAGCACACTTCAGAGGGGCAATACCAACTTCCTTTCTTTGAACAGGGAAAAAAAATCCTGAAACATGCATCACTTAAACCAAGAAAACATCACCGCACTATACACCCGCTAAACATGAATGACAGTCAGCTAAAAGCTTTACAGTCGCTCCAAATTCTGGCCCTTGCCATCAACAATGATTTCTCCTGGTGAAAGTATAATCTTAGCATGAGTAGGATCGCATCACAGAGACTGGTCCTTTTTGTCAGAGCCAGAAAATATGTCAGCTCATAAAGTTGAAGGGAAGCTCACAATAAAGTACTGCCATCATAGAGCAGAATCAAGAAGAGGTGTGCTCGATATATCGGCATTCACTTACTAACAGATATTTCGGCTTCTGGTCCACTGGCATAGTGACTCCTTGCTCATTCTTTACTTTCACTACTGTAATGACCTTTGTTCCTCGTGTCTGGCTGGTCGTGTATGTCCACCAATCAGGCACCACCGACAGTCCCTATCCCTATCTCTCTTCAACATGTTACGCACCAACCTCCGGCTTCGACTCTAAGCACTATGACCAATACTTCCATTTCAGAAAATCCAGACAAGGAAGTGCCTTTTTAGAGATCCTTGACGAGCTAGACAAAGCAACCGAATATTTATCAAATTACGTGTTTCTCAATTTAAAACAACAAAAAAAGAAAAAACAATACATTAGCTGTACTAGTCTTTGAACCATTATGTTTTACGTAGCAGAAACTCAGTTATAATTACGATTATAACGCTCTTGATTATAGATTATTCGATCGGAACTAACCTAGATCTAAGTAACAATAACATGAAATGATGTTCCAGAGAAGGAAAATATAATTCTGGTAATGTATATAGTATCATACAGCATTTTTCAAACGTTTTTGACAATCGGTTTCCACTGTGTATATTCGTTTCGACTTTTTTCACAGCCCCCATAAACCAGATGTGACATGTTTCTACTTTAATAACAGAGGAATCACCATAGTTTTTCCACACCTGCCATCTCTGAAGAGCACGTTATATTACTTAACCGTGCTGTTATCTCATATCTGGTTATCAAATACCCAGTGCAAAACTGATTGGTTAGATTGGCTGAAATGAATCTATAATACTTCATACTTTGACTAATACTCCCATTCTATTGACAAATATACGAGTGCATATCATTTCTGACTACTGGATTCTTAGATTATATATACATGTCTGTGTGTGTGCGTGTGTGTATTTATATATGTATGTATGCATGTATGTATATATATATATATATATATATATATATATATATATATATATATATATATATATACTTACATACAAACATACATACATATATATATATATATATATATATATATATATTGGGGCTAAAAGCAACAGTATATATATATATATATATATATATATATACAAGAATAAGGGCAGGGAATCGTCAATTAATAATAGAATTAACAATTAACAATTTTGCCAAGTAGTTCAGTATGAAAAAGCCTTTATCGGTAAAACCATTTATCGGTAAAACCATTTATCATCATAAATATACAGGGATTAGCATTGAGTTGCTTCTCCAACATACTGAAAATTTAGAAATAGCAGTCAAAGAACTACTGATTCTAAACTACAAATTTTTTTTTTTTTAGAGAAAAATTTGTAGTTTAGAATCAGTAGTTCTTTGACTGCTATTTCTAAATTTTCAGTATGTTGGAGAAGCAACTCAATGCTAATCCCTGTATATTTATGATTATATATATATATATATGTATATATATATATATATATATATATATATATATATATATATATATATGCGTTATAGGTATTTCAGCGTGCAATGAATAGAAGCTTTAAGCAAATCTATGAAATATGTTGTAAAATGAACGTACACACATTTACCGTTAGATATATGAAGATTCTCAACAGAGCAAGGAAATGTGATAATAATTAAAGCCGACAAATAATTAACAAAAGAATAGAACGCTGTATGCACCAATGTTATATAAACTTCGAAGTATCAACAAGAGATTTTTACTAGTGGTTCGGTATTTCATCGATGTTTGATGCTTTTCAGTAAGGAGATGTTTTTAAAGTCCAAATAAATTCTTCAGTTGATATTAATTTCCGGATTAACTTTCTTTTTTTTCTCGCCATACGTTTTTCCCTCTTTTATCTTCGTGTATAATTATTTTCTCTCTTTCTTTTTCTCCTGTATTTTCTTCTTCGCTAAATTCTTGCATTTCCTCACCTTCCCCATCACGTTTAGCTTTCTTGGTGTTTCTACGAATAATAATTTAATTTGGTTTTGGTCTAGTTCATTCGAGGTATGTTTGATATTAATATCAAAAAGCATTTGCGCTTTGCAAACGAAAAATAAAAACACTGATAAACCTACGAAGAATGAGCAATCATCACAGAAATCTTTCAGATATTACAGCATAACAAATAATCTGTGAAGAGATATATCAGAGACGCTAGTCATGGCACTTCACATAACTCATATACTTTATCATATTTTTATCATTAGCGTTAGAGGAACAAAGGCATTGCGTACAATGTATAAGAGGAGTACCTGAAGAACACAGATGGTGAGTCTACGTAAATACATATATACATACCAACTTGAATATATATATATATATATATATATATATATATATATATATATATATGTATGTATGTATGTATGTATGTATGTATGTATAGCCAGCTGGAGTAGATATCATCTTGAGACTATAAACTACAGTAGCATCGTCACATATGGGTCCGCCACATTTAGGTGGTAATTACACTTCACGATTCCGTGCTGCTACTGTTTACTTCTCGCGCTCAGAAATTTATTATTGTATGTACACACACGCGCACACACACACACACACACACACACACACACACACACACACACACACACACGCACACACACACACACACACACATTCATGCACACGCATATAGATCTGACCAGCAAAATCGGGTCAAACATGCTTGCGAATGAGAGCTGGACTTCTTGAATGAAAACATATTTGGCCACAACGAAACAGGTCAAATTCGCCATATTTATATATTATTAATCTATATATTGTTCATAGGGTATATTCCTTTGTCGATAGGTATGTTCATGCAAAATACATCCTCCACAGGAAATATTGGTTATCAGGCGATGGTGAGACACACACACAAACACACACACACACACACACACATACACACACACACACACACATATATATACGACGAGTTTCTTTCAGTTTCCGTGTACCAAATCCACTTACAAGGCTTTGGTCTGCCCGAGGCTATAGTAGAAGGTACTTGCCCAAGGTTTCACGCAGTGGGACTGAACCCGGAACCATGTACTTGGAAAGCACGCTTCTTACCACACAACCACTCCTACACCTAGAATATTATAATATTAATGCAAATAACCACGCTAGTAACATTAGAAAGCCCGGTAAATATTTACACTAACATAATCTCTCAATCCTAAACTTCTCAAAACATGGAGTTCAAAATTTCATAACAGAAATTTAATAACACCGAACGTAGTTCAGCCTCATCCAATCTCTGCTGTGTAATCAACTGGCTTATCTACAAATAATATTTTATGAACGTATAAGACGACGGGGTGGCAGAAACGTTAGCACGCCGGGCGAAATGCTTAGTGGTATTTCGTCCGTCTTCATGTTTTGAGTTCAAATTCCACCAAGTACAACTTTACTTTCCATCCTTTCGGGGTCTATAAAATGAGTATCAATTGAGCGCTGGGGTCGATACTATCGATTACCCCTCCCCACGAAATTGTTGATCTTCTTCTAAAATTTGAAATCAATATTTTAGGAACTCTAAAACACAATAAAACAAACTTTATCAAGAATATCGTGACCTGAATTTGACAAACGTATTTACATACTTCTACGCTTAATTGAACCCTAAAAAATAACAGAAATCATACTGCAAACCGAATAAATCTTTTCACCACAACTTTCAATCGAATGCACACTCTCCCTCAATCCTCATCTAACAACTCTTCTAGCATTTCTCCGTTCCATGTCTACCTACACCAGACCTATTTAGGACTTCACATACTTCTACCTACACCAAATCATAACTTTTCAAAGGTTATATAACACCAAAAATAACTCAAGTAAAGTGCAGTCTGACGGCTGCGAGCAAGTTAGGACTTTATATATATATGGGGGTGGGGCGGTGTGTGTGCGTGTGAGAGTATGTGGCTTGATGGTTTCGATTTCTGGACATGGAGATGTGTTTCTCCAGTACAGTCAACTGGCAAAAATGAAAACTCCTACGACGAATTGCGTCCGTCCAGTGGTGGGAAGTATATACGCCAGAAAACCCGGTAAAAACGTCTCTGGAAAGACATTTGATCCTTTTTTGATTATATATATATATATATATATATATATATATATATATATATATATATATATATATATATATATATATATACATATATATATTTATATATAGTTAGTGTATCATATATCTCAAAAGGATGCACACACTAAAGCATAGAGTAGTAATGTATTTATAAGCAGTTAAGTCTATGTCCGGTTGTAG